>NW_027480537.1:601030-901545 GCF_051401765.1 Calliopsis andreniformis
GTTGAGGATAGAGGATTGAGGATTGAGTATTGAGTATTGAAGGTTGAGGATTGTGGATTGAGGATTGAGAATTGAGGATTGAATATTGAAGATTGAGTATTGATGCCTGAGGATTGAGGATTGAGGATTGAGTATTGAGAATTGAGGATTGATGGTTGAGTATTGAGGATTGAGGATTGAGTATTGAGTGTTGAAGATTGAGGATTGATGATTGAAGATTGAGGATTGGGGATTGAGGATTGAGGAATGAGTATTGAAGATTGAGGATTGATGATTGAGGATTGAGGATTGAGGATTGAGCATTGAAGAGTGAGGATGGGGGATTGAGGATTGACGACTGAGGATTGAGTATTGAGGATTGAAGATTGAGTACTGATGATTGAAGATTGAGGATTGAGGATTGAGGGTTGAGGATTGAGGACGAGGACTGACGGTTGAGGAATGAGGTTTGAGGATTGAGGGTTGTGGATTGAGGACGAGGACTGAGGGTTGAATATTGATGTTTGATGCCTGAGGATTGAGGATTGAGGATTGAGAAGTGATGATTGAGGACTGTGGGTTGAGGATTGAGGTTTGATGACTGAGGACTGAGCATTGAGGATTGAGGATTGAGGATTGAGGATTGAGGATTGAAGATTGAGGATTGGGTATTGAGGATTGAAGAATGAGGATTTAGGATTGAGGATTGAGGATTGAGGATTGAGGATTGAGGATTGAAGATTGAGGATTGAGTATTGAGGATTGAAGAATGAGGATTGAGGATTGAGGATTGAGGATAGAGGATTGAAGATTGAGTATTGAGGATTGAAGATTGAGGGTTGAGGATTGAGTACTGAGGATTGAGTATTGAGGACTGAGGATTGAAGATTGAGAATTGAAGATTGAGTATTGAGGACTGAATATTGACGATTGAGGATTGAAGATTGAGGATTGAGGTTTGAGGATTGAGGATTGAGGATTCAGTGTTGGACAATGAGGATTGATGGTTGAAGATTGAGTATTGGGGATTGAGGATTGAGGAATGAGTATTGAAGATTGAGGATTGATGATTGAGGATTGAGGATTGAGGATTGAAGATTGAGGATTGGGTATTGAGGATTGAAGAATTAGGATTGAGAGTTGAGGATTGAGAATAGAGGATTCAGGGTTGAAAATTGAGGATTGGGTATTGAGGATTGAAGAATGAGGATTGAGGATTGAAGATTGAGGATTGGGTATTGAGGATTGAAGAATGAGGATTGAGGATGAGGATTGAGGATTGAGGATTGAGGATTGAAGATTGAGGATTGGGTATTGAGGATTGAAGAATGAGGATTGAGGATTGAGGATTGAGGATTGAGGATTGAAGATTGAGTATTGAGGATTGAAGATTGAGGGTTTTGGAATGAGGACTGAGTATTGAGGATTGAAGATTGAGTATTGAGGATTGAAGATTGAGGATTGAGTATTGAGGATTGAAGATTGAATATTGAGGACTGAGGATTGAGGGTTGTGGATTGAGAACGAGGACTGAGGGTTGAATATTGATGTTTGAGGTCTGAGGATTAAGGATTGAGGATTGAGAATTGAGGATTGAGGATTGAGGATTGAAGATTGAGGAATGGGTATTGAGGACTGAAGAATGAGGATTGAGGATTGAGGATTGAGGATTGAGGATTGCAGATTGAGTATTGAGGATTGAAGATTGAGGATTCAGGATTGAGGATTGAGGATTGAGGATTGAGGATTGAGGATTGAGGATTGAAGGTTGGGTATTGAGGATTGAAAATTGAGGATTGAGGATTGAGGATTGAGGATTGAGGATTGAGCATTGAAGATTGAGGATTGGGGATTGAGGATTGAAGATTGAGTATTGATGATTGAATATTGAGGATTGAGGATTGAGGATTGAAGATTGGGTATTGAGGATTGAAGATTGAGGACTGAGGCTTGAGGATTGACGATTGAGCATAGAGGATTGAAGATTGAGGACTGGCGATTGAGGATTGAAGATTGAGGATTGAGGATTGAGGATTGAATATTGAGGATTGAGGTTTGAGGATTGAGAATGAGGGCTGAGGGATGAGGATTGAGGTTTGAGTATAGAATCCTGAGAATTCAGGATATTCTATTGAGCATTGAGAATATAGGATTGATGGTTGAGGACTGAGGATTGAGGATTGAGAATTCAGGATTCAGGATCGAGGATTGAAGATTGAGGATTGGGTATTGAGGATTGAAGAATGAGGATTGAGGATTGAGGATTGAGGATTGAGGATTGAGGATTGAAGATTGAGGATTGGGTATTGAGGATTGAAGAATGAGGATTGAGGGTTTAGGATTGAGGATTTAGGATTGAGTATTGAGCATTGAAGATTTAGGATTGGGTATTGAGGATTGAAGAATGAGGATTGAGGATTGAGGATTGAGGATAGAGGATTGAGGATTGAAGATTGAGGATTGGGTATTGAGGATTGAAGAATGAGGATTGAGGGTTGAGGATAGAGGATTGAGGATTGAGTATTGAGTATTGAAGGTTGAGGATTGTGGATTGAGGATTGAGAATTGAGGATTGAATATTGAAGATTGAGTATTGATGCCTGAGGATTGAGGATTGAGGATTGAGTATTGAGAATTGAGGATTGATGGTTGAGTATTGAGGATTGAGGATTGAGTATTGAGTGTTGAAGATTGAGGATTGATGATTGAAGATTGAGGATTGGGGATTGAGGATTGAGGAATGAGTATTGAAGATTGAGGATTGATGATTGAGGATTGAGGATTGAGGATTGAGCATTGAAGAGTGAGGATGGGGGATTGAGGATTGACGACTGAGGATTGAGTATTGAGGATTGAAGATTGAGTACTGATGATTGAAGATTGAGGATTGAGGATTGAGGGTTGAGGATTGAGGACGAGGACTGACGGTTGAGGAATGAGGTTTGAGGATTGAGGGTTGTGGATTGAGGACGAGGACTGAGGGTTGAATATTGATGTTTGATGCCTGAGGATTGAGGATTGAGGATTGAGAAGTGATGATTGAGGACTGTGGGTTGAGGATTGAGGTTTGATGACTGAGGACTGAGCATTGAGGATTGAGGATTGAGGATTGAGGATTGAGGATTGAAGATTGAGGATTGGGTATTGAGGATTGAAGAATGAGGATTTAGGATTGAGGATTGAGGATTGAGGATTGAGGATTGAGGATTGAAGATTGAGGATTGAGTATTGAGGATTGAAGAATGAGGATTGAGGATTGAGGATTGAGGATAGAGGATTGAAGATTGAGTATTGAGGATTGAAGATTGAGGGTTGAGGATTGAGTACTGAGGATTGAGTATTGAGGACTGAGGATTGAAGATTGAGAATTGAAGATTGAGTATTGAGGACTGAATATTGACGATTGAGGATTGAAGATTGAGGATTGAGGTTTGAGGATTGAGGATTGAGGATTCAGTGTTGGACAATGAGGATTGATGGTTGAAGATTGAGTATTGGGGATTGAGGATTGAGGAATGAGTATTGAAGATTGAGGATTGATGATTGAGGATTGAGGATTGAGGATTGAAGATTGAGGATTGGGTATTGAGGATTGAAGAATTAGGATTGAGAGTTGAGGATTGAGAATAGAGGATTCAGGGTTGAAAATTGAGGATTGGGTATTGAGGATTGAAGAATGAGGATTGAGGATTGAAGATTGAGGATTGGGTATTGAGGATTGAAGAATGAGGATTGAGGATGAGGATTGAGGATTGAGGATTGAGGATTGAAGATTGAGGATTGGGTATTGAGGATTGAAGAATGAGGATTGAGGATTGAGGATTGAGGATTGAGGATTGAAGATTGAGTATTGAGGATTGAAGATTGAGGGTTTTGGAATGAGGACTGAGTATTGAGGATTGAAGATTGAGTATTGAGGATTGAAGATTGAGGATTGAGTATTGAGGATTGAAGATTGAATATTGAGGACTGAGGATTGAGGGTTGTGGATTGAGAACGAGGACTGAGGGTTGAATATTGATGTTTGAGGTCTGAGGATTAAGGATTGAGGATTGAGAATTGAGGATTGAGGATTGAGGATTGAAGATTGAGGAATGGGTATTGAGGACTGAAGAATGAGGATTGAGGATTGAGGATTGAGGATTGAGGATTGCAGATTGAGTATTGAGGATTGAAGATTGAGGATTCAGGATTGAGGATTGAGGATTGAGGATTGAGGATTGAGGATTGAGGATTGAAGGTTGGGTATTGAGGATTGAAAATTGAGGATTGAGGATTGAGGATTGAGGATTGAGGATTGAGCATTGAAGATTGAGGATTGGGGATTGAGGATTGAAGATTGAGTATTGATGATTGAATATTGAGGATTGATAATTGAGAATTGATGATTGAGGATTGAGGATTGAGTATTGAGGATTGAAGGTTGAGGATTGAGGATTGAGGATTGAGGATTGATGATTGAGGATTGAGGATTGAGGATTGAGGATTGAAGATTGAGTATTGAGGATTGAAGATTGAGGATTAAGGATTGAGGATTGGGGATTGAGGATCTAGGATTGGAGATTGATTATTGGGTTTGAAGATTGAGGATTGAGGATTGAGGATTGCTAATTGAGAATTGAGGATGAGGACTGAGGGTTGAGGATTGAGGTTTGAGGAGCGAGGATTGAGGATTGAGGATTGAGGACTGAGGATTGACGATTGAGTATTGAAGATAGAGGATTTATGACTGAGGATTGAGGATTGAGGATTGAGGATTGAGGATTGAGGATTGAGGATTGAGGATTGAAGATTGAGTATTGAGGATTGAATATTGAGGATAGAGGTTTGAGGATTGAGAATGAGGGCTGAGGGTTGAGGATTGAGGTTTGAGTATAGAATCCTGAGAATTCAGGGTATTCTATTGAGCATTGGGAATATAGGATTGATGGTTGAGGACTGAGGATTGAGGATTGAGAATTCAGGATTCAGGATCGAGGATTGAAGATTGAGGATTGGGTATTGAGGATTGAAGAATGAGGATTGAGGATTGAGGATTGAGGATTGAGGATTGAGGATTGAAGATTGAGGATTGGGTATTGAGGATTGAGGACTGAAGATTGAGTATTGAGGTTTGAAGATTGAGGATTGAGGATTGAGGATTGAGGACTGAAGATTGAGTATTGAAGATTGAGGATTGAGGATTGAGGATTGAGGATTGAGGATTCAGTGTTGGACAATGAGGATTGACGGTTGAAGATTGAGGGTTGGGGATTGAGGATTGAGGAATGAGTATTGAAGATTGAGGATTGATGATTGAGGATTGAGCATTGAGGATTGAAGATTGAGGATTGGGTATTGAGGATTGAAGAATTAGGATTTAGAATTGAGGATTGGGGATAGAGGATTGAGGGTTGAAGATGAAAGGATTGGGTATTGAGGATTGAAGAATGAGGATTGAGGGTTTAGGATTGAGGATTTAGGATTGAGTATTGAGCATTGAAGATTTAGGATTGGGTATTGAGGATTGAAGAATGAGGATTGAGGATTGAGGATTGAGGATAGAGGATTGAGGATTGAAGATTGAGGATTGGGTATTGAGGATTGAAGAATGAGGATTGAGGGTTGAGGATAGAGGATTGAGGATTGAGTATTGAGTATTGAAGGTTGAGGATTGTGGATTGAGGATTGAGAATTGAGGATTGAATATTGAAGATTGAGTATTGATGCCTGAGGATTGAGGATTGAGGATTGAGTATTGAGAATTGAGGATTGATGGTTGAGTATTGAGGATTGAGGATTGAGTATTGAGTGTTGAAGATTGAGGATTGATGATTGAAGATTGAGGATTGGGGATTGAGGATTGAGGAATGAGTATTGAAGATTGAGGATTGATGATTGAGGATTGAGGATTGAGGATTGAGCATTGAAGAGTGAGGATGGGGGATTGAGGATTGACGACTGAGGATTGAGTATTGAGGATTGAAGATTGAGTACTGATGATTGAAGATTGAGGATTGAGGATTGAGGGTTGAGGATTGAGGACGAGGACTGACGGTTGAGGAATGAGGTTTGAGGATTGAGGGTTGTGGATTGAGGACGAGGACTGAGGGTTGAATATTGATGTTTGATGCCTGAGGATTGAGGATTGAGGATTGAGAAGTGATGATTGAGGACTGTGGGTTGAGGATTGAGGTTTGATGACTGAGGACTGAGCATTGAGGATTGAGGATTGAGGATTGAGGATTGAGGATTGAAGATTGAGGATTGGGTATTGAGGATTGAAGAATGAGGATTTAGGATTGAGGATTGAGGATTGAGGATTGAGGATTGAGGATTGAAGATTGAGGATTGAGTATTGAGGATTGAAGAATGAGGATTGAGGATTGAGGATTGAGGATAGAGGATTGAAGATTGAGTATTGAGGATTGAAGATTGAGGGTTGAGGATTGAGTACTGAGGATTGAGTATTGAGGACTGAGGATTGAAGATTGAGAATTGAAGATTGAGTATTGAGGACTGAATATTGACGATTGAGGATTGAAGATTGAGGATTGAGGTTTGAGGATTGAGGATTGAGGATTCAGTGTTGGACAATGAGGATTGATGGTTGAAGATTGAGTATTGGGGATTGAGGATTGAGGAATGAGTATTGAAGATTGAGGATTGATGATTGAGGATTGAGGATTGAGGATTGAAGATTGAGGATTGGGTATTGAGGATTGAAGAATTAGGATTGAGAGTTGAGGATTGAGAATAGAGGATTCAGGGTTGAAAATTGAGGATTGGGTATTGAGGATTGAAGAATGAGGATTGAGGATTGAAGATTGAGGATTGGGTATTGAGGATTGAAGAATGAGGATTGAGGATGAGGATTGAGGATTGAGGATTGAGGATTGAAGATTGAGGATTGGGTATTGAGGATTGAAGAATGAGGATTGAGGATTGAGGATTGAGGATTGAGGATTGAAGATTGAGTATTGAGGATTGAAGATTGAGGGTTTTGGAATGAGGACTGAGTATTGAGGATTGAAGATTGAGTATTGAGGATTGAAGATTGAGGATTGAGTATTGAGGATTGAAGATTGAATATTGAGGACTGAGGATTGAGGGTTGTGGATTGAGAACGAGGACTGAGGGTTGAATATTGATGTTTGAGGTCTGAGGATTAAGGATTGAGGATTGAGAATTGAGGATTGAGGATTGAGGATTGAAGATTGAGGAATGGGTATTGAGGACTGAAGAATGAGGATTGAGGATTGAGGATTGAGGATTGAGGATTGCAGATTGAGTATTGAGGATTGAAGATTGAGGATTCAGGATTGAGGATTGAGGATTGAGGATTGAGGATTGAGGATTGAGGATTGAAGGTTGGGTATTGAGGATTGAAAATTGAGGATTGAGGATTGAGGATTGAGGATTGAGGATTGAGCATTGAAGATTGAGGATTGGGGATTGAGGATTGAAGATTGAGTATTGATGATTGAATATTGAGGATTGATAATTGAGAATTGATGATTGAGGATTGAGGATTGAGTATTGAGGATTGAAGGTTGAGGATTGAGGATTGAGGATTGAGGATTGATGATTGAGGATTGAGGATTGAGGATTGAGGATTGAAGATTGAGTATTGAGGATTGAAGATTGAGGATTAAGGATTGAGGATTGGGGATTGAGGATCTAGGATTGGAGATTGATTATTGGGTTTGAAGATTGAGGATTGAGGATTGAGGATTGCTAATTGAGAATTGAGGATGAGGACTGAGGGTTGAGGATTGAGGTTTGAGGAGCGAGGATTGAGGATTGAGGATTGAGGACTGAGGATTGACGATTGAGTATTGAAGATAGAGGATTTATGACTGAGGATTGAGGATTGAGGATTGAGGATTGAGGATTGAGGATTGAGGATTGAGGATTGAAGATTGAGTATTGAGGATTGAATATTGAGGATAGAGGTTTGAGGATTGAGAATGAGGGCTGAGGGTTGAGGATTGAGGTTTGAGTATAGAATCCTGAGAATTCAGGGTATTCTATTGAGCATTGGGAATATAGGATTGATGGTTGAGGACTGAGGATTGAGGATTGAGAATTCAGGATTCAGGATCGAGGATTGAAGATTGAGGATTGGGTATTGAGGATTGAAGAATGAGGATTGAGGATTGAGGATTGAGGATTGAGGATTGAGGATTGAAGATTGAGGATTGGGTATTGAGGATTGAGGACTGAAGATTGAGTATTGAGGTTTGAAGATTGAGGATTGAGGATTGAGGATTGAGGACTGAAGATTGAGTATTGAAGATTGAGGATTGAGGATTGAGGATTGAGGATTGAGGATTCAGTGTTGGACAATGAGGATTGACGGTTGAAGATTGAGGGTTGGGGATTGAGGATTGAGGAATGAGTATTGAAGATTGAGGATTGATGATTGAGGATTGAGCATTGAGGATTGAAGATTGAGGATTGGGTATTGAGGATTGAAGAATTAGGATTTAGAATTGAGGATTGGGGATAGAGGATTGAGGGTTGAAGATGAAAGGATTGGGTATTGAGGATTGAAGAATGAGGATTGAGGATTGAAGATTGAGGATTGGGTATTGAGGATTGAAGAATGAGGATTGAGGATTGAGGCTTGAGGATTGAGGACTGAGGATTGAAGGTTGAGGATTGGGTATTGAGGATTGAAGAATGAGGATTGAGGATTGAGGATTGAGGGTTGAGGATTGAAGATTGAGTATTGAGGATTGAAGATTGAGGATTGAGGATTGCGGATTGAGTATTGAGGATTGAAGATTGAGTATTGAGGATTGAAGATTGAGGATTGAGTATTGAGGATTGAAGATTGAATATTGAGGACTGAGGATTGAGGGTTGTGGATTGAGGACGAGGACTGAGGGTTGAATATTGATGTTTGATGTCAGAGGATTAAGGATTGAGGATTGAGAATTGAGGATTGAAGATTGAGGATTGAAGATTGAGGAACGGGTATTGAGGATTGAAGAATGAGGATTGAGGATTGAGGATTGAGGATTGAGGATTGCAGATTGAGTATTGAGGATTGAAGATTGAGGATTCAGGATTGAGGATTGAGGATTGAGGATTGAGGATTGAGGATTGTGGATTGAAGATTGGGTATTGAGGATTGAAGATTGAGGATTGGGGATTGAGGATTGAGGATTGAGGATTGAGCATTGAAGATTGAGGATTGGGGATTGAGGATTGACGTTTGAGGATTGAGTATTGAGGACTGAAGATTGAGGAATGGGTATTGAGGATTGAAGAATGAGGATTGAGGATTGAGGATTGAGGATTGAGTATTGCAGATTGAGTATTGAGGATTGAAGATTGAGGGTTCAGGATTGAGGATTGAGGATTGAAGATTGAGTATTGAGGATTGAAGATTGAGGATTGAGTATTGAGTGTTGAGGATTGAGGATTGAGGTTTGAAGATAGAGGATTGAGGATTGAGGATTGAGGATTGAGGATTAAGGATTGAAGATTGAATATTGATGATTGAATATTGAGGACTGAGGATTGAGGTTTGTGGATTGAGGACGAGGACTGAGGGTTGAATATTGATGTTTGAGGTCTGAGGATTAAGGATTGAGGATTGAGATTTGAGGATCGAGGATTGAGGATTGAAGATTGAGGATTGGGTATTGAGGAATGAAGAATGAGGATTGGGGATTGAGGATTGACGATTGAGTATTGAGTATTGAGGATTGAAGATTGAGTACTGATGATTGAAGATTGAGGATTGAGGATTGAGGGTTGAGGATTGATGACTAGGACTGACGGTTGAGGATTGAGGTTTGAGGGTTGAGGATTGAGGATTGAGGGCTGAGGCTTGAGGATTGACGATTGAGCATAGAGGATTGAAGATTCAGGACTGGCGATTGAGGATTGCTGATTGAGGATTAAGGACTGAGGATTGGGTTTGAGGATCTAGGATTGGAGATTGATTTTTGGGGATTGAAGATTGAGGATTGAGGACTGAGGATTGCTAATTGAGAATTGAGGATGAGGACTGAGGGTTGAGGATTGAGGTTTGAGGAACGAGGATTGAGGATTGAGGATTGAGGATTGAGAATTAAGTATTGAGGATTGAGGATTGAAGATTGAGGATTGGGTATTGAGGATTCAAGAATGAGGATTGAGGATTGACTTTTGAGGATTGAAGATTGAGGATTGGGTGTTGAGGATTGAAGAATGAGGATTGAGGATTGACTTTTGAGGTTTGAGGATTGCAGATTGAGTATTGAGGATTGAAGATTGAGGATTGAGAATAGAGGATTGAAGATTGAGGACTGAGGATTGAGGATTGAGTATTGAGGATTGAAGATTGAGTATTGAGGACTGAAGATTGACGATTGAGGATTGAAGATTGAGGATTGAGGATTGAGGATTGAGGATTGAGCATTGAAGAGTGAGGATTGGGGATTGAGGATTGACGACTGAGGATTGAGTATTGAGGATTGAAGGTTGGGTATTGATGATTGAAGATTGAGGATTGAGGATAGATGGTTGAGGATTGAGGACGAGGACTGACGGTTGAGGAATGAGGTTTGAGGATTGAAGGTTGTGGAATGAGGACGAGGACTGAGGGTTGAATATTGATGTTTGAGGCCTGAGGATTGAGGATTGAGGATTGAGAATTGATGATTGAGGACTGAGGGTTGAAGATTGAGGATTGGGTGTTGAGGATTGAAGAATGACGATTGGGGATCGAGGATTGAGGATTGAGGATTGGGTATTGAGGATTGAAGAATTAGGATTGAGAATTGAGGATTGAGGATAGAGGATTGAGGGTTGACGATTGAGGATTGGGTATTGAGAATTGAAGAATGAGGATTGAGGATTGAGGATTGAGGATTGAGGATTGAAGATTGAGTATTGAGGATTGAAGATTGTGGATTGAGGATTGAGGATTGAGGATTGAGGATTGAGTACTGAGGATTGACGATTGAGGATTGAGGATCGAAGATTGAGAATTGAAGATTGAGTATTGAGGACTGAAGATTGACGATTGAGGATTGAAGAATGAGGATTGAGGATTGAGGATTGAGGATTGAGCATTGAAGAGTGAGGATTGACGACTGAGGATTGAGTATTGAGGATTGAAGATTGAGTATTGATGATTGAAGATTGAGCATTAAGGATTGAGGGTTGAGGATTGAGGACGAGTACTGACGGTTGTGGAATGAGGTTTGAGGATTGAGGATTGAGGATTGAGGATCGAAGATTGAGAATTGAAGATTGAGTATTGAGGACTGAAGATTGACGATTGAGGATTGAAGATTGAGGATTGAGGATTGAGGATTGAGGATTGAGCATTGAAGAGTGAGGATTGGGGATTGAGGATTGACGACTGAGGATTGAGTATTGAGGATTGAAGGTTGAGTATTGATGATTGAAGATTGAGGATTGAGGATTGAGGGTTGAGGATTGAGGACGAGGACTGACGGTTGAGGAATGAGGTTTGAGGAATGAGGGTTGTGGATTGAGGACGAGGACTGAGGGTTGAATATTGATGTTTGATGCCTGAGGATTGAGGATTGAGGATTGAGAATTGATGATTGAGGACTGTGGGTTGAAGATTGAGGATTGGGTATTGAGGATTGAAGAATGACGATTGGGGATTGAGGATTGAGGATTGAGGATTGAAGATTGAGTATTGAGGATTGAAGAATGACGATTGGGGATCGAGGATTGAGGATTGAGGATTGGGTATTGAGGATTGAAGAATTAGGATTGAGAATTGAGGATTGAGGATAGAGGATTGAGGGTTGACGATTGAGGATTGGGTATTGAGGATTGAAGAATGAGGATTGAGGATTGAGGATTGAGGGTTGAGGATTGAAGATTGTGTATTGAGGATTGAAGATTGAGGATTGAGGATTGCGGATTGAGTATTGAGGATTGAAGATTGAGTATTGAGGATTGAAGATTGAGGATTGAGTATTGAGGATTGAAGATTGAATATTGAGGACTGAGGATTGAGGGTTGTGGATTGAGGACGAGGACTGAGGGTTGAATATTGATGTTTGATGTCAGAGGATTAAGGATTGAGGATTGAGAATTGAGGATTGAAGATTGAGGATTGAAGATTGAGGAACGGGTATTGAGGATTGAAGAATGAGGATTGAGGATTGAGGATTGAGGATTGAGGATTGCAGATTGAGTATTGAGGATTGAAGATTGAGGATTCAGGATTGAGGATTGAGGATTGAGGATTGAGGATTGAGGATTGTGGATTGAAGATTGGGTATTGAGGATTGAATATTGAGGATTGGGGATTGAGGATTGAGGATTGAGGATTGAGCATTGAAGATTGAGGATTGGGGATTGAGGATTGACGTTTGAGGATTGAGTATTGAGGACTGAAGATTGAGGAATGGGTATTGAGGATTGAAGAATGAGGATTGAGGATTGAGGATTGAGGATTGAGTATTGCAGATTGAGTATTGAGGATTGAAAATTGAGGGTTCAGGATTGAGGATTGAGGATTGAAGATTGAGTATTGAGGATTGAAGATTGAGGATTGAGTATTGAGTGTTGAGGATTGAGGATTGAGGTTTGAAGATAGAGGATTGAGGATTGAGGATTGAGGATTGAGGATTAAGGATTGAAGATTGAATATTGATGATTGAATATTGAGGACTGAGGATTGAGGTTTGTGGATTGAGGACGAGGACTGAGGGTTGAATATTGATGTTTGAGGTCTGAGGATTAAGGATTGAGGATTGAGATTTGAGGATCGAGGATTGAGGATTGAAGATTGAGGATTGGGTATTGAGGAATGAAGAATGAGGATTGGGGATTGAGGATTGACGATTGAGTATTGAGTATTGAGGATTGAAGATTGAGTACTGATGATTGAAGATTGAGGATTGAGGATTGAGGGTTGAGGATTGATGACTAGGACTGACGGTTGAGGATTGAGGTTTGAGGGTTGAGGATTGAGGATTGAGGGCTGAGGCTTGAGGATTGACGATTGAGCATAGAGGATTGAAGATTCAGGACTGGCGATTGAGGATTGCTGATTGAGGATTAAGGACTGAGGATTGGGTTTGAGGATCTAGGATTGGAGATTGATTTTTGGGGATTGAAGATTGAGGATTGAGGACTGAGGATTGCTAATTGAGAATTGAGGATGAGGACTGAGGGTTGAGGATTGAGGTTTGAGGAACGAGGATTGAGGATTGAGGATTGAGAATTAAGTATTGAGGATTGAGGATTGAAGATTGAGGATTGGGTATTGAGGATTCAAGAATGAGGATTGAGGATTGACTTTTGAGGATTGAAGATTGAGGATTGGGTGTTGAGGATTGAAGAATGAGGATTGAGGATTGACTTTTGAGGTTTGAGGATTGCAGATTGAGTATTGAGGATTGAAGATTGAGGATTGAGAATAGAGGATTGAAGATTGAGGACTGAGGATTGAGGATTGAGTATTGAGGATTGAAGATTGAGTATTGAGGACTGAAGATTGACGATTGAGGATTGAAGATTGAGGATTGAGGATTGAGGATTGAGGATTGAGCATTGAAGAGTGAGGATTGGGGATTGAGGATTGACGACTGAGGATTGAGTATTGAGGATTGAAGGTTGGGTATTGATGATTGAAGATTGAGGATTGAGGATAGATGGTTGAGGATTGAGGACGAGGACTGACGGTTGAGGAATGAGGTTTGAGGATTGAAGGTTGTGGAATGAGGACGAGGACTGAGGGTTGAATATTGATGTTTGAGGCCTGAGGATTGAGGATTGAGGATTGAGAATTGATGATTGAGGACTGAGGGTTGAAGATTGAGGATTGGGTATTGAGGATTGAAGAATGACGATTGGGGATCGAGGATTGAGGATTGAGGATTGGGTATTGAGGATTGAAGAATTAGGATTGAGAATTGAGGATTGAGGATAGAGGATTGAGGGTTGACGATTGAGGATTGGGTATTGAGAATTGAAGAATGAGGATTGAGGATTGAGGATTGAGGATTGAGGATTGAAGATTGAGTATTGAGGATTGAAGATTGTGGATTGAGGATTGAGGATTGAGGATTGAGGATTGAGTACTGAGGATTGACGATTGAGGATTGAGGATCGAAGATTGAGAATTGAAGATTGAGTATTGAGGACTGAAGATTGACGATTGAGGATTGAAGAATGAGGATTGAGGATTGAGGATTGAGGATTGAGCATTGAAGAGTGAGGATTGACGACTGAGGATTGAGTATTGAGGATTGAAGATTGAGTATTGATGATTGAAGATTGAGCATTAAGGATTGAGGGTTGAGGATTGAGGACGAGTACTGACGGTTGAGGAATGAGGTTTGAGGATTGAGGATTGAGGATTGAGGATCGAAGATTGAGAATTGAAGATTGAGTATTGAGGACTGAAGATTGACGATTGAGGATTGAAGATTGAGGATTGAGGATTGAGGATTGAGGATTGAGCATTGAAGAGTGAGGATTGGGGATTGAGGATTGACGACTGAGGATTGAGTATTGAGGATTGAAGGTTGAGTATTGATGATTGAAGATTGAGGATTGAGGATTGAGGGTTGAGGATTGAGGACGAGGACTGACGGTTGAGGAATGAGGTTTGAGGAATGAGGGTTGTGGATTGAGGACGAGGACTGAGGGTTGAATATTGATGTTTGATGCCTGAGGATTGAGGATTGAGGATTGAGAATTGATGATTGAGGACTGTGGGTTGAAGATTGAGGATTGGGTATTGAGGATTGAAGAATGACGATTGGGGATTGAGGATTGAGGATTGAGGATTGAAGATTGAGTATTGAGGATTGAAGATTGAGGATTGAGGATTGAGGATTGAGGATTGAGGATTGAAGATTGAGTATTGAGGATTGAAGATTGAGGATTGAGTATTGAGTGTTGAGGTTAGAGGATTGAGGTTTGAATATAGAGGATTGAGGATTGAGGATTGAGGATTGAGGATTGAGGATTGAGCATGAGGGATGAGGGTTGAGGATTGAGGTTTGATGACTGAGGACTGAGGATTGAGGATTGAGGATTGAGGATTGAGGATTGAGGATTGAAGATTGAGGATTGGGTATTGAGGATTGAAGAATGAGGATTGAGGATTGAGGATTGAGGATTGAGGATTGAGGATTGAGGATTGAAGATTGAGGATTGAGTATTGAGGATTGAAGAATGAGGATTGAGGATTGAGGATTGAGGATAGAGGATTGAAGATTGAGTATTGAGGATTGAAGATTGAGGGTTGAGGGTTGAGTACTGAGGATTGAGTATTGAGGACTGAGGATTGAAGATTGAGAATTGAAGATTGAGTATTGAGGACTGAATATTGACGATTGAGGATTGAAGTTTGAGGATTGAGGTTTGAGGATTGAGGATTGAGGATTCAGTGTTGGACAATGAGGATTGATGGTTGAAGATTGAGTATTGGGGATTGAGGATTGAGGAATGAGTATTGAAGATTGAGGATTGATGATTGAGGATTGAGGATTGAGGATTGAAGATTGAGGATTGGGTATTGAGGATTGAAGAATTAGGATTGAGAGTTGAGGATTGAGAATAGAGGATTCAGGGTTGAAGATTGAGGATTGGGTATTGAGGATTGAAGAATGAGGATTGAGGATTGAAGATTGAGGATTGGGTATTGAGGATTGAAGAATGAGGATTGAGGATGAGGATTGAGGATTGAGGATTGAGGATTGAAGATTGAGGATTGGGTATTGAGGATTGAAGAATGAGGATTGAGGATTGAGGATTGAGGATTGAGGATTGAAGATTGAGTATTGAGGATTGAAGATTGAGGGTTGAGGAATGAGGACTGAGTATTGAGGATTGAAGATTGAGTATTGAGGATTGAAGATTGAGGATTGAGTATTGAGGATTGAAGATTGAATATTGAGGACTGAGGATTGAGGGTTGTGGATTGAGAACGAGGACTGAGGGTTGAATACTGATGTTTGAGGTCTGAGGGTTAAGGATTGAGGATTGAGAATTGAGGATTGAGGATTGAGGATTGAAGATTGAGGAATGGGTATTGAGGACTGAAGAATGAGGATTGAGGATTGAGGATTGAGGATTGAGGTTTGCAGATTGAGTATTGAGGATTGAAGATTGAGGATTCAGGATTGAGGATTGAGGATTCAGGATTGAGGATTGAGGATTGAGGATTGAAGGTTGGGTATTGAGGATTGAAAATTGAGGATTGAGGATTGAGGATTGAGGATTGAGGATTGAGCAATGAAGATTGAGGATTGGGGATTGAGGATTGAAGATTGAGTATTGATGATTGAATATTGAGGATTGATAATTGAGAATTGATGATTGAGGATTGAGGATTGAGTATTGAGGATTGAAGGTTGAGGATTGAGGATTGAGGATTGAGGATTGATGATTGAGGATTGAGGATTGAGGATTGAGGATTGAAGATTGAGTATTGAGGATTGAAGATTGAGGATTAAGGATTGAGGATTGGGGATTGAGGATCTAGGATTGGAGATTGATTATTGGGTTTGAAGATTGAGGATTGAGGATTGAGGATTGCTAATTGAGAATTGAGGATGAGGACTGAGGGTTGAGGATTGAGGTTTGAGGAGCGAGGATTGAGGATTGAGGATTGAGGATTGAGGACTGAGGATTGACGATTGAGTATTGAAGATAGAGGATTTATGACTGAGGATTGAGGATTGAGGATTGAGGATTGAGGATTGAGGATTGAGGATTGAGGATTGAAGATTGAGTATTGAGGATTGAATATTGAGGATAGAGGTTCGAGGATTGAGAATGAGGGCTGAGGGTTGAGGATTGAGGTTTGAGTATAGAATCCTGAGAATTCAGGATATTCTATTGAGCATTGAGAATATAGGATTGATGGTTGAGGACTGAGGATTGAGGATTGAGAATTCAGGATTCAGGATCGAGGATTGAAGATTGAGGATTGGGTATTGAGGATTGAAGAATGAGGATTGAGGATTGAGGATTGAGGATTGAGGATTGAGGATTGAAGATTGAGGATTGGGTATTGAGGATTGAGGACTGAAGATTGAGTATTGAGGTTTGAAGATTGAGGATTGAGGATTGAGGATTGAGGACTGAAGATTGAGTATTGAAGATTGAGGATTGAGGATTGAGGATTGAGGATTGAGGATTCAGTGTTGGACAATGAGGATTGACGGTTGAAGATTGAGGGTTGGGGAGTGAGGATTGAGGAATGAGTATTGAAGATTGAGGATTGATGATTGAGGATTGAGCATTGAGGATTGAAGATTGAGGATTGGGTATTGAGGATTGAAGAATTAGGATTTAGAATTGAGGATTGGGGATAGAGGATTGAGGGTTGAAGATGAAAGGATTGGGTATTGAGGATTGAAGAATGAGGATTGAGGATTGAAGATTGAGGATTGGGTATTGAGGATTGAAGAATGAGGATTGAGGATTGAGGCTTGAGGATTGAGGACTGAGGATTGAAGGTTGAGGATTGGGTATTGAGGATTGAAGAATGAGGATTGAGGATTGAGGATTGAGGGTTGAGGATTGAAGATTGAGTATTGAGGATTGAAGATTGAGGATTGAGGATTGCGGATTGAGTATTGAGGATTGAAGATTGAGTATTGAGGATTGAAGATTGAGGATTGAGTATTGAGGATTGAAGATTGAATATTGAGGACTGAGGATTGAGGGTTGTGGATTGAGGACGAGGGCTGAGGGTTGAATATTGATGTTTGATGTCAGAGGATTAAGGATTGAGGATTGAGAATTGAGGATTGAAGATTGAGGATTGAAGATTGAGGAACGGGTATTGAGGATTGAAGAATGAGGATTGAGGATTGAGGATTGAGGATTGAGGATTGCAGATTGAGTATTGAGGATTGAAGATTGAGGATTCAGGATTGAGGATTGAGGATTGAGGATTGAGGATTGAGGATTGTGGATTGAAGATTGGGTATTGAGGATTGAAGATTGAGGATTGGGGATTGAGGATTGAGGATTGAGGATTGAGCATTGAAGATTGAGGATTGGGGATTGAGGATTGACGTTTGAGGATTGAGTATTGAGGACTGAAGATTGAGGAATGGGTATTGAGGATTGAAGAATGAGGATTGAGGATTGAGGATTGAGGATTGAGTATTGCAGATTGAGTATTGAGGATTGAAGATTGAGGGTTCAGGATTGAGGATTGAGGATTGAAGATTGAGTATTGAGGATTGAAGATTGAGGATTGAGTATTGAGTGTTGAGGATTGAGGATTGAGGTTTGAAGATAGAGGATTGAGGATTGAGGATTGAGGATTGAGGATTAAGGATTGAAGATTGAATATTGATGATTGAATATTGAGGACTGAGGATTGAGGTTTGTGGATTGAGGACGAGGACTGAGGGTTGAATATTGATGTTTGAGGTCTGAGGATTAAGGATTGAGGATTGAGATTTGAGGATCGAGGATTGAGGATTGAAGATTGAGGATTGGGTATTGAGGATTGAAGAATGAGGATTGGGGATTGAGGATTGACGATTGAGTATTGAGTATTGAGGATTGAAGATTGAGTACTGATGATTGAAGATTGAGGATTGAGGATTGAGGGTTGAGGATTGATGACGAGGACTGACGGTTGAGGATTGAGGTTTGAGGGTTGAGGATTGAGGATTGAGGACTGAGGCTTGAGGATTGACGATTGAGCATAGAGGATTGAAGATTCAGGACTGGCGATTGAGGATTGCTGATTGAGGATTAAGGACTGAGGATTGGGTTTGAGGATCTAGGATTGGAGATTGATTTTTGGGGATTGAAGATTGAGGATTGAGGATTGAGGATTGCTAATTGAGAATTGAGGATGAGGACTGAGGGTTGAGGATTGAGGTTTGAGGAACGAGGATTGAGGATTGAGGATTGAGAATTAAGTATTGAGGATTGAGGATTGAAGATTGAGGATTGGGTATTGAGGATTGAAGAATGAGGATTGAGGATTGACTTTTGAGGATTGAAGATTGAGGATTGGGTGTTGAGGATTGAAGAATGAGGATTGAGGATTGACTTTTGAGGTTTGAGGATTGCAGATTGAGTATTGAGGATTGAAGATTGAGGATTGAGAATAGAGGATTGAAGATTGAGGACTGAGGATTGAGGATTGAGTATTGAGGATTGAAGATTGAGTATTGAGGACTGAAGATTGACGATTGAGGATTGAAGATTGAGGATTGAGGATTGAGGATTGAGGATTGAGCATTGAAGAGTGAGGATTGGGGATTGAGGATTGACGACTGAGGATTGAGTATTGAGGATTGAAGGTTGGGTATTGATGATTGAAGATTGAGGATTGAGGATAGATGGTTGAGGATTGAGGACGAGGACTGACGGTTGAGGAATGAGGTTTGAGGATTGAAGGTTGTGGAATGAGGACGAGGACTGAGGGTTGAATATTGATGTCTGAGGCCTGAGGATTGAGGATTGAGGATTGAGAATTGATGATTGAGGACTGAGGGTTGAAGATTGAGGATTGGGTATTGAGGATTGAAGAATGACGATTGGGGATCGAGGATTGAGGATTGAGGATTGGGTATTGAGGATTGAAGAATTAGGATTGAGAATTGAGGATTGAGGATAGAGGATTGAGGGTTGAAGATTGAGGATTGGGTATTGAGAATTGAAGAATGAGGATTGAGGATTGAGGATTGAGGATTGAGGATTGAAGATTGAGTATTGAGGATTGAAGATTGTGGATTGAGGATTGAGGATTGAGGATTGAGGATTGAGTACTGAGGATTGACGATTGAGGATTGAGGATCGAAGATTGAGAATTGAAGATTGAGTATTGAGGACTGAAGATTGACGATTGAGGATTGAAGAATGAGGATTGAGGATTGAGGATTGAGGATTGAGCATTGAAGAGTGAGGATTGGGTATTGAGGATTGACGACTGAGGATTGAGTATTGAGGATTGAAGATTGAGTATTGATGATTGAAGATTGAGCATTAAGGATTGAGGGTTGAGGATTGAGGACGAGTACTGACGGTTGAGGAATGAGGTTTGAGGATTGAGGATTGAGGATTGAGGATCGAAGATTGAGAATTGAAGATTGAGTATTGAGGACTGAAGATTGACGATTGAGGATTGAAGATTGAGGATTGAGGATTGAGGATTGAGGATTGAGCATTGAAGAGTGAGGATTGGGGATTGAGGATTGACGACTGAGGATTGAGTATTGAGGATTGAAGGTTGAGTATTGATGATTGAAGATTGAGGATTGAGGATTGAGGGTTGAGGATTGAGGACGAGGACTGACGGTTGAGGAATGAGGTTTGAGGAATGCGGGTTGTGGATTGAGGACGAGGACTGAGGGTTGAATATTGATGTTTGATGCCTGAGGATTGAGGATTGAGGATTGAGAATTGATGATTGAGGACTGTGGGTTGAAGATTGAGGATTGGGTATTGAGGATTGAAGAATGACGATTGGGGATTGAGGATTGAGGATTGAGGATTGAAGATTGAGTATTGAGGATTGAAGATTGAGGATTGAGGATTGAGGATTGAGGATTGAGGATTGAAGATTGAGTATTGAGGATTGAAGATTGAGGATTGAGTATTGAGTGTTGAGGTTAGAGGATTGAGGTTTGAATATAGAGGATTGAGGATTGAGGATTGAGGATTGAGGATTGAGGATTGAGCATGAGGGATGAGGGTTGAGGATTGAGGTTTGATGACTGAGGACTGAGGATTGAGGATTGAGGATTGAGGATTGAGGATTGAGGATTGAAGATTGAGGATTGGGTATTGAGGATTGAAGAATGAGGATTGAGGATTGAGGATTGAGGATTGAGGATTGAGGATTGAGGATTGAAGATTGAGGATTGAGTATTGAGGATTGAAGAATGAGGATTGAGGATTGAGGATTGAGGATAGAGGATTGAAGATTGAGTATTGAGGATTGAAGATTGAGGGTTGAGGGTTGAGTACTGAGGATTGAGTATTGAGGACTGAGGATTGAAGATTGAGAATTGAAGATTGAGTATTGAGGACTGAATATTGACGATTGAGGATTGAAGTTTGAGGATTGAGGTTTGAGGATTGAGGATTGAGGATTCAGTGTTGGACAATGAGGATTGATGGTTGAAGATTGAGTATTGGGGATTGAGGATTGAGGAATGAGTATTGAAGATTGAGGATTGATGATTGAGGATTGAGGATTGAGGATTGAAGATTGAGGATTGGGTATTGAGGATTGAAGAATTAGGATTGAGAGTTGAGGATTGAGAATAGAGGATTCAGGGTTGAAGATTGAGGATTGGGTATTGAGGATTGAAGAATGAGGATTGAGGATTGAAGATTGAGGATTGGGTATTGAGGATTGAAGAATGAGGATTGAGGATGAGGATTGAGGATTGAGGATTGAGGATTGAAGATTGAGGATTGGGTATTGAGGATTGAAGAATGAGGATTGAGGATTGAGGATTGAGGATTGAGGATTGAAGATTGAGTATTGAGGATTGAAGATTGAGGGTTGAGGAATGAGGACTGAGTATTGAGGATTGAAGATTGAGTATTGAGGATTGAAGATTGAGGATTGAGTATTGAGGATTGAAGATTGAATATTGAGGACTGAGGATTGAGGGTTGTGGATTGAGAACGAGGACTGAGGGTTGAATACTGATGTTTGAGGTCTGAGGGTTAAGGATTGAGGATTGAGAATTGAGGATTGAGGATTGAGGATTGAAGATTGAGGAATGGGTATTGAGGACTGAAGAATGAGGATTGAGGATTGAGGATTGAGGATTGAGGTTTGCAGATTGAGTATTGAGGATTGAAGATTGAGGATTCAGGATTGAGGATTGAGGATTCAGGATTGAGGATTGAGGATTGAGGATTGAAGGTTGGGTATTGAGGATTGAAAATTGAGGATTGAGGATTGAGGATTGAGGATTGAGGATTGAGCAATGAAGATTGAGGATTGGGGATTGAGGATTGAAGATTGAGTATTGATGATTGAATATTGAGGATTGATAATTGAGAATTGATGATTGAGGATTGAGGATTGAGTATTGAGGATTGAAGGTTGAGGATTGAGGATTGAGGATTGAGGATTGATGATTGAGGATTGAGGATTGAGGATTGAGGATTGAAGATTGAGTATTGAGGATTGAAGATTGAGGATTAAGGATTGAGGATTGGGGATTGAGGATCTAGGATTGGAGATTGATTATTGGGTTTGAAGATTGAGGATTGAGGATTGAGGATTGCTAATTGAGAATTGAGGATGAGGACTGAGGGTTGAGGATTGAGGTTTGAGGAGCGAGGATTGAGGATTGAGGATTGAGGATTGAGGACTGAGGATTGACGATTGAGTATTGAAGATAGAGGATTTATGACTGAGGATTGAGGATTGAGGATTGAGGATTGAGGATTGAGGATTGAGGATTGAGGATTGAAGATTGAGTATTGAGGATTGAATATTGAGGATAGAGGTTCGAGGATTGAGAATGAGGGCTGAGGGTTGAGGATTGAGGTTTGAGTATAGAATCCTGAGAATTCAGGATATTCTATTGAGCATTGAGAATATAGGATTGATGGTTGAGGACTGAGGATTGAGGATTGAGAATTCAGGATTCAGGATCGAGGATTGAAGATTGAGGATTGGGTATTGAGGATTGAAGAATGAGGATTGAGGATTGAGGATTGAGGATTGAGGATTGAGGATTGAAGATTGAGGATTGGGTATTGAGGATTGAGGACTGAAGATTGAGTATTGAGGTTTGAAGATTGAGGATTGAGGATTGAGGATTGAGGACTGAAGATTGAGTATTGAAGATTGAGGATTGAGGATTGAGGATTGAGGATTGAGGATTCAGTGTTGGACAATGAGGATTGACGGTTGAAGATTGAGGGTTGGGGAGTGAGGATTGAGGAATGAGTATTGAAGATTGAGGATTGATGATTGAGGATTGAGCATTGAGGATTGAAGATTGAGGATTGGGTATTGAGGATTGAAGAATTAGGATTTAGAATTGAGGATTGGGGATAGAGGATTGAGGGTTGAAGATGAAAGGATTGGGTATTGAGGATTGAAGAATGAGGATTGAGGATTGAAGATTGAGGATTGGGTATTGAGGATTGAAGAATGAGGATTGAGGATTGAGGCTTGAGGATTGAGGACTGAGGATTGAAGGTTGAGGATTGGGTATTGAGGATTGAAGAATGAGGATTGAGGATTGAGGATTGAGGGTTGAGGATTGAAGATTGAGTATTGAGGATTGAAGATTGAGGATTGAGGATTGCGGATTGAGTATTGAGGATTGAAGATTGAGTATTGAGGATTGAAGATTGAGGATTGAGTATTGAGGATTGAAGATTGAATATTGAGGACTGAGGATTGAGGGTTGTGGATTGAGGACGAGGGCTGAGGGTTGAATATTGATGTTTGATGTCAGAGGATTAAGGATTGAGGATTGAGAATTGAGGATTGAAGATTGAGGATTGAAGATTGAGGAACGGGTATTGAGGATTGAAGAATGAGGATTGAGGATTGAGGATTGAGGATTGAGGATTGCAGATTGAGTATTGAGGATTGAAGATTGAGGATTCAGGATTGAGGATTGAGGATTGAGGATTGAGGATTGAGGATTGTGGATTGAAGATTGGGTATTGAGGATTGAAGATTGAGGATTGGGGATTGAGGATTGAGGATTGAGGATTGAGCATTGAAGATTGAGGATTGGGGATTGAGGATTGACGTTTGAGGATTGAGTATTGAGGACTGAAGATTGAGGAATGGGTATTGAGGATTGAAGAATGAGGATTGAGGATTGAGGATTGAGGATTGAGTATTGCAGATTGAGTATTGAGGATTGAAGATTGAGGGTTCAGGATTGAGGATTGAGGATTGAAGATTGAGTATTGAGGATTGAAGGTTGAGGATTGAGTATTGAGTGTTGAGGATTGAGGATTGAGGTTTGAAGATAGAGGATTGAGGATTGAGGATTGAGGATTGAGGATTAAGGATTGAAGATTGAATATTGATGATTGAATATTGAGGACTGAGGATTGAGGTTTGTGGATTGAGGACGAGGACTGAGGGTTGAATATTGATGTTTGAGGTCTGAGGATTAAGGATTGAGGATTGAGATTTGAGGATCGAGGATTGAGGATTGAAGATTGAGGATTGGGTATTGAGGATTGAAGAATGAGGATTGGGGATTGAGGATTGACGATTGAGTATTGAGTATTGAGGATTGAAGATTGAGTACTGATGATTGAAGATTGAGGATTGAGGATTGAGGGTTGTGGATTGATGACGAGGACTGACGGTTGAGGATTGAGGTTTGAGGGTTGAGGATTGAGGATTGAGGACTGAGGCTTGAGGATTGACGATTGAGCATAGAGGATTGAAGATTCAGGACTGGCGATTGAGGATTGCTGATTGAGGATTAAGGACTGAGGATTGGGTTTGAGGATCTAGGATTGGAGATTGATTTTTGGGGATTGAAGATTGAGGATTGAGGATTGAGGATTGCTAATTGAGAATTGAGGATGAGGACTGAGGGTTGAGGATTGAGGTTTGAGGAACGAGGATTGAGGATTGAGGATTGAGAATTAAGTATTGAGGATTGAGGATTGAAGATTGAGGATTGGGTATTGAGGATTGAAGAATGAGGATTGAGGATTGACTTTTGAGGATTGAAGATTGAGGATTGGGTGTTGAGGATTGAAGAATGAGGATTGAGGATTGACTTTTGAGGTTTGAGGATTGCAGATTGAGTATTGAGGATTGAAGATTGAGGATTGAGAATAGAGGATTGAAGATTGAGGACTGAGGATTGAGGATTGAGTATTGAGGATTGAAGATTGAGTATTGAGGACTGAAGATTGACGATTGAGGATTGAAGATTGAGGATTGAGGATTGAGGATTGAGGATTGAGCATTGAAGAGTGAGGATTGGGGATTGAGGATTGACGACTGAGGATTGAGTATTGAGGATTGAAGGTTGAGTATTGATGATTGAAGATTGAGGATTGAGGATTGAGGGTTGAGGATTGAGGACGAGGACTGACGGTTGAGGAATGAGGTTTGAGGAATGAGGGTTGTGGATTGAGGACGAGGACTGAGGGTTGAATATTGATGTTTGATGCCTGAGGATTGAGGATTGAGGATTGAGAATTGATGATTGAGGACTGTGGGTTGAAGATTGAGGATTGGGTATTGAGGATTGAAGAATGACGATTGGGGATTGAGGATTGAGGATTGAGGATTGAAGATTGAGTATTGAGGATTGAAGAATGACGATTGGGGATCGAGGATTGAGGATTGAGGATTGGGTATTGAGGATTGAAGAATTAGGATTGAGAATTGAGGATTGAGGATAGAGGATTGAGGGTTGACGATTGAGGATTGGGTATTGAGGATTGAAGAATGAGGATTGAGGATTGAGGATTGAGGGTTGAGGATTGAAGATTGTGTATTGAGGATTGAAGATTGAGGATTGAGGATTGCGGATTGAGTATTGAGGATTGAAGATTGAGTATTGAGGATTGAAGATTGAGGATTGAGTATTGAGGATTGAAGATTGAATATTGAGGACTGAGGATTGAGGGTTGTGGATTGAGGACGAGGACTGAGGGTTGAATATTGATGTTTGATGTCAGAGGATTAAGGATTGAGGATTGAGAATTGAGGATTGAAGATTGAGGATTGAAGATTGAGGAACGGGTATTGAGGATTGAAGAATGAGGATTGAGGATTGAGGATTGAGGATTGAGGATTGCAGATTGAGTATTGAGGATTGAAGATTGAGGATTCAGGATTGAGGATTGAGGATTGAGGATTGAGGATTGAGGATTGTGGATTGAAGATTGGGTATTGAGGATTGAATATTGAGGATTGGGGATTGAGGATTGAGGATTGAGGATTGAGCATTGAAGATTGAGGATTGGGGATTGAGGATTGACGTTTGAGGATTGAGTATTGAGGACTGAAGATTGAGGAATGGGTATTGAGGATTGAAGAATGAGGATTGAGGATTGAGGATTGAGGATTGAGTATTGCAGATTGAGTATTGAGGATTGAAAATTGAGGGTTCAGGATTGAGGATTGAGGATTGAAGATTGAGTATTGAGGATTGAAGATTGAGGATTGAGTATTGAGTGTTGAGGATTGAGGATTGAGGTTTGAAGATAGAGGATTGAGGATTGAGGATTGAGGATTGAGGATTAAGGATTGAAGATTGAATATTGATGATTGAATATTGAGGACTGAGGATTGAGGTTTGTGGATTGAGGACGAGGACTGAGGGTTGAATATTGATGTTTGAGGTCTGAGGATTAAGGATTGAGGATTGAGATTTGAGGATCGAGGATTGAGGATTGAAGATTGAGGATTGGGTATTGAGGAATGAAGAATGAGGATTGGGGATTGAGGATTGACGATTGAGTATTGAGTATTGAGGATTGAAGATTGAGTACTGATGATTGAAGATTGAGGATTGAGGATTGAGGGTTGAGGATTGATGACTAGGACTGACGGTTGAGGATTGAGGTTTGAGGGTTGAGGATTGAGGATTGAGGGCTGAGGCTTGAGGATTGACGATTGAGCATAGAGGATTGAAGATTCAGGACTGGCGATTGAGGATTGCTGATTGAGGATTAAGGACTGAGGATTGGGTTTGAGGATCTAGGATTGGAGATTGATTTTTGGGGATTGAAGATTGAGGATTGAGGACTGAGGATTGCTAATTGAGAATTGAGGATGAGGACTGAGGGTTGAGGATTGAGGTTTGAGGAACGAGGATTGAGGATTGAGGATTGAGAATTAAGTATTGAGGATTGAGGATTGAAGATTGAGGATTGGGTATTGAGGATTCAAGAATGAGGATTGAGGATTGACTTTTGAGGATTGAAGATTGAGGATTGGGTGTTGAGGATTGAAGAATGAGGATTGAGGATTGACTTTTGAGGTTTGAGGATTGCAGATTGAGTATTGAGGATTGAAGATTGAGGATTGAGAATAGAGGATTGAAGATTGAGGACTGAGGATTGAGGATTGAGTATTGAGGATTGAAGATTGAGTATTGAGGACTGAAGATTGACGATTGAGGATTGAAGATTGAGGATTGAGGATTGAGGATTGAGGATTGAGCATTGAAGAGTGAGGATTGGGGATTGAGGATTGACGACTGAGGATTGAGTATTGAGGATTGAAGGTTGGGTATTGATGATTGAAGATTGAGGATTGAGGATAGATGGTTGAGGATTGAGGACGAGGACTGACGGTTGAGGAATGAGGTTTGAGGATTGAAGGTTGTGGAATGAGGACGAGGACTGAGGGTTGAATATTGATGTTTGAGGCCTGAGGATTGAGGATTGAGGATTGAGAATTGATGATTGAGGACTGAGGGTTGAAGATTGAGGATTGGGTATTGAGGATTGAAGAATGACGATTGGGGATCGAGGATTGAGGATTGAGGATTGGGTATTGAGGATTGAAGAATTAGGATTGAGAATTGAGGATTGAGGATAGAGGATTGAGGGTTGACGATTGAGGATTGGGTATTGAGAATTGAAGAATGAGGATTGAGGATTGAGGATTGAGGATTGAGGATTGAAGATTGAGTATTGAGGATTGAAGATTGTGGATTGAGGATTGAGGATTGAGGATTGAGGATTGAGTACTGAGGATTGACGATTGAGGATTGAGGATCGAAGATTGAGAATTGAAGATTGAGTATTGAGGACTGAAGATTGACGATTGAGGATTGAAGAATGAGGATTGAGGATTGAGGATTGAGGATTGAGCATTGAAGAGTGAGGATTGACGACTGAGGATTGAGTATTGAGGATTGAAGATTGAGTATTGATGATTGAAGATTGAGCATTAAGGATTGAGGGTTGAGGATTGAGGACGAGTACTGACGGTTGAGGAATGAGGTTTGAGGATTGAGGATTGAGGATTGAGGATCGAAGATTGAGAATTGAAGATTGAGTATTGAGGACTGAAGATTGACGATTGAGGATTGAAGATTGAGGATTGAGGATTGAGGATTGAGGATTGAGCATTGAAGAGTGAGGATTGGGGATTGAGGATTGACGACTGAGGATTGAGTATTGAGGATTGAAGGTTGAGTATTGATGATTGAAGATTGAGGATTGAGGATTGAGGGTTGAGGATTGAGGACGAGGACTGACGGTTGAGGAATGAGGTTTGAGGAATGAGGGTTGTGGATTGAGGACGAGGACTGAGGGTTGAATATTGATGTTTGATGCCTGAGGATTGAGGATTGAGGATTGAGAATTGATGATTGAGGACTGTGGGTTGAAGATTGAGGATTGGGTATTGAGGATTGAAGAATGACGATTGGGGATTGAGGATTGAGGATTGAGGATTGAAGATTGAGTATTGAGGATTGAAGATTGAGGATTGAGGATTGAGGATTGAGGATTGAGGATTGAAGATTGAGTATTGAGGATTGAAGATTGAGGATTGAGTATTGAGTGTTGAGGTTAGAGGATTGAGGTTTGAATATAGAGGATTGAGGATTGAGGATTGAGGATTGAGGATTGAGGATTGAGCATGAGGGATGAGGGTTGAGGATTGAGGTTTGATGACTGAGGACTGAGGATTGAGGATTGAGGATTGAGGATTGAGGATTGAGGATTGAAGATTGAGGATTGGGTATTGAGGATTGAAGAATGAGGATTGAGGATTGAGGATTGAGGATTGAGGATTGAGGATTGAGGATTGAAGATTGAGGATTGAGTATTGAGGATTGAAGAATGAGGATTGAGGATTGAGGATTGAGGATAGAGGATTGAAGATTGAGTATTGAGGATTGAAGATTGAGGGTTGAGGGTTGAGTACTGAGGATTGAGTATTGAGGACTGAGGATTGAAGATTGAGAATTGAAGATTGAGTATTGAGGACTGAATATTGACGATTGAGGATTGAAGTTTGAGGATTGAGGTTTGAGGATTGAGGATTGAGGATTCAGTGTTGGACAATGAGGATTGATGGTTGAAGATTGAGTATTGGGGATTGAGGATTGAGGAATGAGTATTGAAGATTGAGGATTGATGATTGAGGATTGAGGATTGAGGATTGAAGATTGAGGATTGGGTATTGAGGATTGAAGAATTAGGATTGAGAGTTGAGGATTGAGAATAGAGGATTCAGGGTTGAAGATTGAGGATTGGGTATTGAGGATTGAAGAATGAGGATTGAGGATTGAAGATTGAGGATTGGGTATTGAGGATTGAAGAATGAGGATTGAGGATGAGGATTGAGGATTGAGGATTGAGGATTGAAGATTGAGGATTGGGTATTGAGGATTGAAGAATGAGGATTGAGGATTGAGGATTGAGGATTGAGGATTGAAGATTGAGTATTGAGGATTGAAGATTGAGGGTTGAGGAATGAGGACTGAGTATTGAGGATTGAAGATTGAGTATTGAGGATTGAAGATTGAGGATTGAGTATTGAGGATTGAAGATTGAATATTGAGGACTGAGGATTGAGGGTTGTGGATTGAGAACGAGGACTGAGGGTTGAATACTGATGTTTGAGGTCTGAGGGTTAAGGATTGAGGATTGAGAATTGAGGATTGAGGATTGAGGATTGAAGATTGAGGAATGGGTATTGAGGACTGAAGAATGAGGATTGAGGATTGAGGATTGAGGATTGAGGTTTGCAGATTGAGTATTGAGGATTGAAGATTGAGGATTCAGGATTGAGGATTGAGGATTCAGGATTGAGGATTGAGGATTGAGGATTGAAGGTTGGGTATTGAGGATTGAAAATTGAGGATTGAGGATTGAGGATTGAGGATTGAGGATTGAGCAATGAAGATTGAGGATTGGGGATTGAGGATTGAAGATTGAGTATTGATGATTGAATATTGAGGATTGATAATTGAGAATTGATGATTGAGGATTGAGGATTGAGTATTGAGGATTGAAGGTTGAGGATTGAGGATTGAGGATTGAGGATTGATGATTGAGGATTGAGGATTGAGGATTGAGGATTGAAGATTGAGTATTGAGGATTGAAGATTGAGGATTAAGGATTGAGGATTGGGGATTGAGGATCTAGGATTGGAGATTGATTATTGGGTTTGAAGATTGAGGATTGAGGATTGAGGATTGCTAATTGAGAATTGAGGATGAGGACTGAGGGTTGAGGATTGAGGTTTGAGGAGCGAGGATTGAGGATTGAGGATTGAGGATTGAGGACTGAGGATTGACGATTGAGTATTGAAGATAGAGGATTTATGACTGAGGATTGAGGATTGAGGATTGAGGATTGAGGATTGAGGATTGAGGATTGAGGATTGAAGATTGAGTATTGAGGATTGAATATTGAGGATAGAGGTTCGAGGATTGAGAATGAGGGCTGAGGGTTGAGGATTGAGGTTTGAGTATAGAATCCTGAGAATTCAGGATATTCTATTGAGCATTGAGAATATAGGATTGATGGTTGAGGACTGAGGATTGAGGATTGAGAATTCAGGATTCAGGATCGAGGATTGAAGATTGAGGATTGGGTATTGAGGATTGAAGAATGAGGATTGAGGATTGAGGATTGAGGATTGAGGATTGAGGATTGAAGATTGAGGATTGGGTATTGAGGATTGAGGACTGAAGATTGAGTATTGAGGTTTGAAGATTGAGGATTGAGGATTGAGGATTGAGGACTGAAGATTGAGTATTGAAGATTGAGGATTGAGGATTGAGGATTGAGGATTGAGGATTCAGTGTTGGACAATGAGGATTGACGGTTGAAGATTGAGGGTTGGGGAGTGAGGATTGAGGAATGAGTATTGAAGATTGAGGATTGATGATTGAGGATTGAGCATTGAGGATTGAAGATTGAGGATTGGGTATTGAGGATTGAAGAATTAGGATTTAGAATTGAGGATTGGGGATAGAGGATTGAGGGTTGAAGATGAAAGGATTGGGTATTGAGGATTGAAGAATGAGGATTGAGGATTGAAGATTGAGGATTGGGTATTGAGGATTGAAGAATGAGGATTGAGGATTGAGGCTTGAGGATTGAGGACTGAGGATTGAAGGTTGAGGATTGGGTATTGAGGATTGAAGAATGAGGATTGAGGATTGAGGATTGAGGGTTGAGGATTGAAGATTGAGTATTGAGGATTGAAGATTGAGGATTGAGGATTGCGGATTGAGTATTGAGGATTGAAGATTGAGTATTGAGGATTGAAGATTGAGGATTGAGTATTGAGGATTGAAGATTGAATATTGAGGACTGAGGATTGAGGGTTGTGGATTGAGGACGAGGGCTGAGGGTTGAATATTGATGTTTGATGTCAGAGGATTAAGGATTGAGGATTGAGAATTGAGGATTGAAGATTGAGGATTGAAGATTGAGGAACGGGTATTGAGGATTGAAGAATGAGGATTGAGGATTGAGGATTGAGGATTGAGGATTGCAGATTGAGTATTGAGGATTGAAGATTGAGGATTCAGGATTGAGGATTGAGGATTGAGGATTGAGGATTGAGGATTGTGGATTGAAGATTGGGTATTGAGGATTGAAGATTGAGGATTGGGGATTGAGGATTGAGGATTGAGGATTGAGCATTGAAGATTGAGGATTGGGGATTGAGGATTGACGTTTGAGGATTGAGTATTGAGGACTGAAGATTGAGGAATGGGTATTGAGGATTGAAGAATGAGGATTGAGGATTGAGGATTGAGGATTGAGTATTGCAGATTGAGTATTGAGGATTGAAGATTGAGGGTTCAGGATTGAGGATTGAGGATTGAAGATTGAGTATTGAGGATTGAAGATTGAGGATTGAGTATTGAGTGTTGAGGATTGAGGATTGAGGTTTGAAGATAGAGGATTGAGGATTGAGGATTGAGGATTGAGGATTAAGGATTGAAGATTGAATATTGATGATTGAATATTGAGGACTGAGGATTGAGGTTTGTGGATTGAGGACGAGGACTGAGGGTTGAATATTGATGTTTGAGGTCTGAGGATTAAGGATTGAGGATTGAGATTTGAGGATCGAGGATTGAGGATTGAAGATTGAGGATTGGGTATTGAGGATTGAAGAATGAGGATTGGGGATTGAGGATTGACGATTGAGTATTGAGTATTGAGGATTGAAGATTGAGTACTGATGATTGAAGATTGAGGATTGAGGATTGAGGGTTGAGGATTGATGACGAGGACTGACGGTTGAGGATTGAGGTTTGAGGGTTGAGGATTGAGGATTGAGGACTGAGGCTTGAGGATTGACGATTGAGCATAGAGGATTGAAGATTCAGGACTGGCGATTGAGGATTGCTGATTGAGGATTAAGGACTGAGGATTGGGTTTGAGGATCTAGGATTGGAGATTGATTTTTGGGGATTGAAGATTGAGGATTGAGGATTGAGGATTGCTAATTGAGAATTGAGGATGAGGACTGAGGGTTGAGGATTGAGGTTTGAGGAACGAGGATTGAGGATTGAGGATTGAGAATTAAGTATTGAGGATTGAGGATTGAAGATTGAGGATTGGGTATTGAGGATTGAAGAATGAGGATTGAGGATTGACTTTTGAGGATTGAAGATTGAGGATTGGGTGTTGAGGATTGAAGAATGAGGATTGAGGATTGACTTTTGAGGTTTGAGGATTGCAGATTGAGTATTGAGGATTGAAGATTGAGGATTGAGAATAGAGGATTGAAGATTGAGGACTGAGGATTGAGGATTGAGTATTGAGGATTGAAGATTGAGTATTGAGGACTGAAGATTGACGATTGAGGATTGAAGATTGAGGATTGAGGATTGAGGATTGAGGATTGAGCATTGAAGAGTGAGGATTGGGGATTGAGGATTGACGACTGAGGATTGAGTATTGAGGATTGAAGGTTGGGTATTGATGATTGAAGATTGAGGATTGAGGATAGATGGTTGAGGATTGAGGACGAGGACTGACGGTTGAGGAATGAGGTTTGAGGATTGAAGGTTGTGGAATGAGGACGAGGACTGAGGGTTGAATATTGATGTCTGAGGCCTGAGGATTGAGGATTGAGGATTGAGAATTGATGATTGAGGACTGAGGGTTGAAGATTGAGGATTGGGTATTGAGGATTGAAGAATGACGATTGGGGATCGAGGATTGAGGATTGAGGATTGGGTATTGAGGATTGAAGAATTAGGATTGAGAATTGAGGATTGAGGATAGAGGATTGAGGGTTGAAGATTGAGGATTGGGTATTGAGAATTGAAGAATGAGGATTGAGGATTGAGGATTGAGGATTGAGGATTGAAGATTGAGTATTGAGGATTGAAGATTGTGGATTGAGGATTGAGGATTGAGGATTGAGGATTGAGTACTGAGGATTGACGATTGAGGATTGAGGATCGAAGATTGAGAATTGAAGATTGAGTATTGAGGACTGAAGATTGACGATTGAGGATTGAAGAATGAGGATTGAGGATTGAGGATTGAGGATTGAGCATTGAAGAGTGAGGATTGGGTATTGAGGATTGACGACTGAGGATTGAGTATTGAGGATTGAAGATTGAGTATTGATGATTGAAGATTGAGCATTAAGGATTGAGGGTTGAGGATTGAGGACGAGTACTGACGGTTGAGGAATGAGGTTTGAGGATTGAGGATTGAGGATTGAGGATCGAAGATTGAGAATTGAAGATTGAGTATTGAGGACTGAAGATTGACGATTGAGGATTGAAGATTGAGGATTGAGGATTGAGGATTGAGGATTGAGCATTGAAGAGTGAGGATTGGGGATTGAGGATTGACGACTGAGGATTGAGTATTGAGGATTGAAGGTTGAGTATTGATGATTGAAGATTGAGGATTGAGGATTGAGGGTTGAGGATTGAGGACGAGGACTGACGGTTGAGGAATGAGGTTTGAGGAATGCGGGTTGTGGATTGAGGACGAGGACTGAGGGTTGAATATTGATGTTTGATGCCTGAGGATTGAGGATTGAGGATTGAGAATTGATGATTGAGGACTGTGGGTTGAAGATTGAGGATTGGGTATTGAGGATTGAAGAATGACGATTGGGGATTGAGGATTGAGGATTGAGGATTGAAGATTGAGTATTGAGGATTGAAGATTGAGGATTGAGGATTGAGGATTGAGGATTGAGGATTGAAGATTGAGTATTGAGGATTGAAGATTGAGGATTGAGTATTGAGTGTTGAGGTTAGAGGATTGAGGTTTGAATATAGAGGATTGAGGATTGAGGATTGAGGATTGAGGATTGAGGATTGAGCATGAGGGATGAGGGTTGAGGATTGAGGTTTGATGACTGAGGACTGAGGATTGAGGATTGAGGATTGAGGATTGAGGATTGAGGATTGAAGATTGAGGATTGGGTATTGAGGATTGAAGAATGAGGATTGAGGATTGAGGATTGAGGATTGAGGATTGAGGATTGAGGATTGAAGATTGAGGATTGAGTATTGAGGATTGAAGAATGAGGATTGAGGATTGAGGATTGAGGATAGAGGATTGAAGATTGAGTATTGAGGATTGAAGATTGAGGGTTGAGGGTTGAGTACTGAGGATTGAGTATTGAGGACTGAGGATTGAAGATTGAGAATTGAAGATTGAGTATTGAGGACTGAATATTGACGATTGAGGATTGAAGTTTGAGGATTGAGGTTTGAGGATTGAGGATTGAGGATTCAGTGTTGGACAATGAGGATTGATGGTTGAAGATTGAGTATTGGGGATTGAGGATTGAGGAATGAGTATTGAAGATTGAGGATTGATGATTGAGGATTGAGGATTGAGGATTGAAGATTGAGGATTGGGTATTGAGGATTGAAGAATTAGGATTGAGAGTTGAGGATTGAGAATAGAGGATTCAGGGTTGAAGATTGAGGATTGGGTATTGAGGATTGAAGAATGAGGATTGAGGATTGAAGATTGAGGATTGGGTATTGAGGATTGAAGAATGAGGATTGAGGATGAGGATTGAGGATTGAGGATTGAGGATTGAAGATTGAGGATTGGGTATTGAGGATTGAAGAATGAGGATTGAGGATTGAGGATTGAGGATTGAGGATTGAAGATTGAGTATTGAGGATTGAAGATTGAGGGTTGAGGAATGAGGACTGAGTATTGAGGATTGAAGATTGAGTATTGAGGATTGAAGATTGAGGATTGAGTATTGAGGATTGAAGATTGAATATTGAGGACTGAGGATTGAGGGTTGTGGATTGAGAACGAGGACTGAGGGTTGAATACTGATGTTTGAGGTCTGAGGGTTAAGGATTGAGGATTGAGAATTGAGGATTGAGGATTGAGGATTGAAGATTGAGGAATGGGTATTGAGGACTGAAGAATGAGGATTGAGGATTGAGGATTGAGGATTGAGGTTTGCAGATTGAGTATTGAGGATTGAAGATTGAGGATTCAGGATTGAGGATTGAGGATTCAGGATTGAGGATTGAGGATTGAGGATTGAAGGTTGGGTATTGAGGATTGAAAATTGAGGATTGAGGATTGAGGATTGAGGATTGAGGATTGAGCAATGAAGATTGAGGATTGGGGATTGAGGATTGAAGATTGAGTATTGATGATTGAATATTGAGGATTGATAATTGAGAATTGATGATTGAGGATTGAGGATTGAGTATTGAGGATTGAAGGTTGAGGATTGAGGATTGAGGATTGAGGATTGATGATTGAGGATTGAGGATTGAGGATTGAGGATTGAAGATTGAGTATTGAGGATTGAAGATTGAGGATTAAGGATTGAGGATTGGGGATTGAGGATCTAGGATTGGAGATTGATTATTGGGTTTGAAGATTGAGGATTGAGGATTGAGGATTGCTAATTGAGAATTGAGGATGAGGACTGAGGGTTGAGGATTGAGGTTTGAGGAGCGAGGATTGAGGATTGAGGATTGAGGATTGAGGACTGAGGATTGACGATTGAGTATTGAAGATAGAGGATTTATGACTGAGGATTGAGGATTGAGGATTGAGGATTGAGGATTGAGGATTGAGGATTGAGGATTGAAGATTGAGTATTGAGGATTGAATATTGAGGATAGAGGTTCGAGGATAGAGAATGAGGGCTGAGGGTTGAGGATTGAGGTTTGAGTATAGAATCCTGAGAATTCAGGATATTCTATTGAGCATTGAGAATATAGGATTGATGGTTGAGGACTGAGGATTGAGGATTGAGAATTCAGGATTCAGGATCGAGGATTGAAGATTGAGGATTGGGTATTGAGGATTGAAGAATGAGGATTGAGGATTGAGGATTGAGGATTGAGGATTGAGGATTGAAGATTGAGGATTGGGTATTGAGGATTGAGGACTGAAGATTGAGTATTGAGGTTTGAAGATTGAGGATTGAGGATTGAGGATTGAGGACTGAAGATTGAGTATTGAAGATTGAGGATTGAGGATTGAGGATTGAGGATTGAGGATTCAGTGTTGGACAATGAGGATTGACGGTTGAAGATTGAGGGTTGGGGAGTGAGGATTGAGGAATGAGTATTGAAGATTGAGGATTGATGATTGAGGATTGAGCATTGAGGATTGAAGATTGAGGATTGGGTATTGAGGATTGAAGAATTAGGATTTAGAATTGAGGATTGGGGATAGAGGATTGAGGGTTGAAGATGAAAGGATTGGGTATTGAGGATTGAAGAATGAGGATTGAGGATTGAAGATTGAGGATTGGGTATTGAGGATTGAAGAATGAGGATTGAGGATTGAGGCTTGAGGATTGAGGACTGAGGATTGAAGGTTGAGGATTGGGTATTGAGGATTGAAGAATGAGGATTGAGGATTGAGGATTGAGGGTTGAGGATTGAAGATTGAGTATTGAGGATTGAAGATTGAGGATTGAGGATTGCGGATTGAGTATTGAGGATTGAAGATTGAGTATTGAGGATTGAAGATTGAGGATTGAGTATTGAGGATTGAAGATTGAATATTGAGGACTGAGGATTGAGGGTTGTGGATTGAGGACGAGGGCTGAGGGTTGAATATTGATGTTTGATGTCAGAGGATTAAGGATTGAGGATTGAGAATTGAGGATTGAAGATTGAGGATTGAAGATTGAGGAACGGGTATTGAGGATTGAAGAATGAGGATTGAGGATTGAGGATTGAGGATTGAGGATTGCAGATTGAGTATTGAGGATTGAAGATTGAGGATTCAGGATTGAGGATTGAGGATTGAGGATTGAGGATTGAGGATTGTGGATTGAAGATTGGGTATTGAGGATTGAAGATTGAGGATTGGGGATTGAGGATTGAGGATTGAGGATTGAGCATTGAAGATTGAGGATTGGGGATTGAGGATTGACGTTTGAGGATTGAGTATTGAGGACTGAAGATTGAGGAATGGGTATTGAGGATTGAAGAATGAGGATTGAGGATTGAGGATTGAGGATTGAGTATTGCAGATTGAGTATTGAGGATTGAAGATTGAGGGTTCAGGATTGAGGATTGAGGATTGAAGATTGAGTATTGAGGATTGAAGGTTGAGGATTGAGTATTGAGTGTTGAGGATTGAGGATTGAGGTTTGAAGATAGAGGATTGAGGATTGAGGATTGAGGATTGAGGATTAAGGATTGAAGATTGAATATTGATGATTGAATATTGAGGACTGAGGATTGAGGTTTGTGGATTGAGGACGAGGACTGAGGGTTGAATATTGATGTTTGAGGTCTGAGGATTAAGGATTGAGGATTGAGATTTGAGGATCGAGGATTGAGGATTGAAGATTGAGGATTGGGTATTGAGGATTGAAGAATGAGGATTGGGGATTGAGGATTGACGATTGAGTATTGAGTATTGAGGATTGAAGATTGAGTACTGATGATTGAAGATTGAGGATTGAGGATTGAGGGTTGTGGATTGATGACGAGGACTGACGGTTGAGGATTGAGGTTTGAGGGTTGAGGATTGAGGATTGAGGACTGAGGCTTGAGGATTGACGATTGAGCATAGAGGATTGAAGATTCAGGACTGGCGATTGAGGATTGCTGATTGAGGATTAAGGACTGAGGATTGGGTTTGAGGATCTAGGATTGGAGATTGATTTTTGGGGATTGAAGATTGAGGATTGAGGATTGAGGATTGCTAATTGAGAATTGAGGATGAGGACTGAGGGTTGAGGATTGAGGTTTGAGGAACGAGGATTGAGGATTGAGGATTGAGAATTAAGTATTGAGGATTGAGGATTGAAGATTGAGGATTGGGTATTGAGGATTGAAGAATGAGGATTGAGGATTGACTTTTGAGGATTGAAGATTGAGGATTGGGTGTTGAGGATTGAAGAATGAGGATTGAGGATTGACTTTTGAGGTTTGAGGATTGCAGATTGAGTATTGAGGATTGAAGATTGAGGATTGAGAATAGAGGATTGAAGATTGAGGACTGAGGATTGAGGATTGAGTATTGAGGATTGAAGATTGAGTATTGAGGACTGAAGATTGACGATTGAGGATTGAAGATTGAGGATTGAGGATTGAGGATTGAGGATTGAGCATTGAAGAGTGAGGATTGGGGATTGAGGATTGACGACTGAGGATTGAGTATTGAGGATTGAAGGTTGGGTATTGATGATTGAAGATTGAGGATTGAGGATAGATGGTTGAGGATTGAGGACGAGGACTGACGGTTGAGGAATGAGGTTTGAGGATTGAAGGTTGTGGAATGAGGACGAGGACTGAGGGTTGAATATTGATGTCTGAGGCCTGAGGATTGAGGATTGAGGATTGAGAATTGATGATTGAGGACTGAGGGTTGAAGATTGAGGATTGGGTATTGAGGATTGAAGAATGACGATTGGGGATCGAGGATTGAGGATTGAGGATTGGGTATTGAGGATTGAAGAATTAGGATTGAGAATTGAGGATTGAGGATAGAGGATTGAGGGTTGAAGATTGAGGATTGGGTATTGAGAATTGAAGAATGAGGATTGAGGATTGAGGATTGAGGATTGAGGATTGAAGATTGAGTATTGAGGATTGAAGATTGTGGATTGAGGATTGAGGATTGAGGATTGAGGATTGAGTACTGAGGATTGACGATTGAGGATTGAGGATCGAAGATTGAGAATTGAAGATTGAGTATTGAGGACTGAAGATTGACGATTGAGGATTGAAGAATGAGGATTGAGGATTGAGGATTGAGGATTGAGCATTGAAGAGTGAGGATTGGGTATTGAGGATTGACGACTGAGGATTGAGTATTGAGGATTGAAGATTGAGTATTGATGATTGAAGATTGAGCATTAAGGATTGAGGGTTGAGGATTGAGGACGAGTACTGACGGTTGAGGAATGAGGTTTGAGGATTGAGGATTGAGGATTGAGGATCGAAGATTGAGAATTGAAGATTGAGTATTGAGGACTGAAGATTGACGATTGAGGATTGAAGATTGAGGATTGAGGATTGAGGATTGAGGATTGAGCATTGAAGAGTGAGGATTGGGGATTGAGGATTGACGACTGAGGATTGAGTATTGAGGATTGAAGGTTGAGTATTGATGATTGAAGATTGAGGATTGAGGATTGAGGGTTGAGGATTGAGGACGAGGACTGACGGTTGAGGAATGAGGTTTGAGGAATGAGGGTTGTGGATTGAGGACGAGGACTGAGGGTTGAATATTGATGTTTGATGCCTGAGGATTGAGGATTGAGGATTGAGAATTGATGATTGAGGACTGTGGGTTGAAGATTGAGGATTGGGTATTGAGGATTGAACAATGACGATTGGGGATTGAGGATTGAGGATTGAGGATTGAAGATTGAGTATTGAGGATTGAAGATTGAGGATTGAGGATTGAGGATTGAGGATTGAGGATTGAAGATTGAGTATTGAGGATTGAAGATTGAGGATTGAGTATTGAGTGTTGAGGATAGAGGATTGAGGTTTGAAGATAGAGGATTGAGGATTGAGGATTGAGGATTGAGGATTGAGGATTGAGCATGAGGGCTGAGGGTTGAGGATTGAGGTTTGATGACTGAGGACTGAGGATTGAGGATTGAGGATTGAGGATTGAGGATTGAGGATTGAAGATTGAGGATTGGGTATTGAGGATTGAAGAATGAGGATTGAGGATTGAGGATTGAGGATTGAGGATTGAGGATTGAGGATTGAAGATTGAGGATTGAGTATTGAGGATTGAAGAATGAGGATTGAGGATTGAGGATTGAGGATAGAGGATTGAAGATTGAGTATTGAGGATTGAAGATTGAGGGTTGAGGGTTGAGTACTGAGGATTGAGTATTGAGGACTGAGGATTGAAGATTGAGAATTGAAGATTGAGTATTGAGGACTGAATATTGACGATTGAGGATTGAAGATTGAGGATTGAGGTTTGAGGATTGAGGATTGAGGATTCAGTGTTGGACAATGAGGATTGATGGTTGAAGATTGAGTATTGGGGATTGAGGATTGAGGAATGAGTATTGAAGATTGAGGATTGATGATTGAGGATTGAGGATTGAGGATTGAAGATTGAGGATTGGGTATTGAGGATTGAAGAATTAGGATTGAGAGTTGAGGATTGAGAATAGAGGATTCAGGGTTGAAGATTGAGGATTGGGTATTGAGGATTGAAGAATGAGGATTGAGGATTGAAGATTGAGGATTGGGTATTGAGGATTGAAGAATGAGGATTGAGGATGAGGATTGAGGATTGAGGATTGAGGATTGAAGATTGAGGATTGGGTATTGAGGATTGAAGAATGAGGATTGAGGATTGAGGATTGAGGATTGAGGATTGAAGATTGAGTATTGAGGATTGAAGATTGAGGGTTGAGGAATGAGGACTGAGTATTGAGGATTGAAGATTGAGTATTGAGGATTGAAGATTGAGGATTGAGTATTGAGGATTGAAGATTGAATATTGAGGACTGAGGATTGAGGGTTGTGGATTGAGAACGAGGACTGAGGGTTGAATACTGATGTTTGAGGTCTGAGGGTTAAGGATTGAGGATTGAGAATTGAGGATTGAGGATTGAGGATTGAAGATTGAGGAATGGGTATTGAGGACTGAAGAATGAGGATTGAGGATTGAGGATTGAGGATTGAGGTTTGCAGATTGAGTATTGAGGATTGAAGATTGAGGATTCAGGATTGAGGATTGAGGATTCAGGATTGAGGATTGAGAATGAGGGCTGAGTGTTGAGGATTGAGGTTTGAGTATAAAATCCTGAGAATTCAGGATATTCTATTGAGCATTGAGAATATAGGATTGATGGTTGAGGACTGAGGACTGAGGATTGAGAATTCAGGATTCAGGATCGAGGATTGAAGATTGAGGATTGGGTATTGAGGATTGAAGAATGAGGATTGAGGATTGAGGATTGAGGATTGAGGATTGAGGATTGAAGATTGAAGATTGGGTATTGAGGATTGAAGAATGAGGATTGAGGGTTTAGGATTGAGGATTTAGGATTGAGTATTGAGCATTGAAGATTGAGGATTGGGTATTGAGGGTTGAAGAATGAGGATTGAGGATTGAGGATTGAGGATAGAGGATTGAGGATTTAAGATTGAGGATTGGGTATTGAGGATTGAAGAATGAGGATTGAGGGTTGAGGATAGAGGATTGAGGATTGAGTATTGAGTATTGAAGGTTGAGGATTGTGGATTGAGGATTGAGGATTGAGGATTGAATATTGAAGATTGAGTATTGATGCCTGAGGATTGAGGATTGAGGATTGAGTATTGAGAATTGAGGATTGATGGTTGAGTATTGAGGATTGAGGATTGAGTATTGAGTGTTGAAGATTGAGGATTGATGATTGAAGATTGAGGATTGGGGATTGAGGATTGAGGAATGAGTATTGAAGATTGAGGATTGATGATTGAGGATTGAGGATTGAGGATTGGGTATTGAGGATTGAGCATTGAGGTTTGAGGACTGAGGGTTGAGGATTGTGGATTGAGGATTGAGGATTGAGGATTGAATATTGAAGATTGAGTATTGATGCCTGAGGATTGAGGATTGAGGATTGAGTATTGAGAATTGAGGATTGATGGTTGAGTATTGAGGATTGAAGTTTGAGGATTGAGGTTTGAGGATTGAGGATTGAGGATTCAGTGTTGGACAATGAGGATTGATGGTTGAAGATTGAGTATTGGGGATTGAGGATTGAGGAATGAGTATTGAAGATTGAGGATTGATGATTGAGGATTGAGGATTGAGGATTGAAGATTGAGGATTGGGTATTGAGGATTGAAGAATTAGGATTGAGAGTTGAGGATTGAGAATAGAGGATTCAGGGTTGAAGATTGAGGATTGGGTATTGAGGATTGAAGAATGAGGATTGAGGATTGAAGATTGAGGATTGGGTATTGAGGATTGAAGAATGAGGATTGAGGATGAGGATTGAGGATTGAGGATTGAGGATTGAAGATTGAGGATTGGGTATTGAGGATTGAAGAATGAGGATTGAGGATTGAGGATTGAGGATTGAGGATTGAAGATTGAGTATTGAGGATTGAAGATTGAGGGTTGAGGAATGAGGACTGAGTATTGAGGATTGAAGATTGAGTATTGAGGATTGAAGATTGAGGATTGAGTATTGAGGATTGAAGATTGAATATTGAGGACTGAGGATTGAGGGTTGTGGATTGAGAACGAGGACTGAGGGTTGAATACTGATGTTTGAGGTCTGAGGGTTAAGGATTGAGGATTGAGAATTGAGGATTGAGGATTGAGGATTGAAGATTGAGGAATGGGTATTGAGGACTGAAGAATGAGGATTGAGGATTGAGGATTGAGGATTGAGGTTTGCAGATTGAGTATTGAGGATTGAAGATTGAGGATTCAGGATTGAGGATTGAGGATTCAGGATTGAGGATTGAGGATTGAGGATTGAAGGTTGGGTATTGAGGATTGAAAATTGAGGATTGAGGATTGAGGATTGAGGATTGAGGATTGAGCAATGAAGATTGAGGATTGGGGATTGAGGATTGAAGATTGAGTATTGATGATTGAATATTGAGGATTGATAATTGAGAATTGATGATTGAGGATTGAGGATTGAGTATTGAGGATTGAAGGTTGAGGATTGAGGATTGAGGATTGAGGATTGATGATTGAGGATTGAGGATTGAGGATTGAGGATTGAAGATTGAGTATTGAGGATTGAAGATTGAGGATTAAGGATTGAGGATTGGGGATTGAGGATCTAGGATTGGAGATTGATTATTGGGTTTGAAGATTGAGGATTGAGGATTGAGGATTGCTAATTGAGAATTGAGGATGAGGACTGAGGGTTGAGGATTGAGGTTTGAGGAGCGAGGATTGAGGATTGAGGATTGAGGATTGAGGACTGAGGATTGACGATTGAGTATTGAAGATAGAGGATTTATGACTGAGGATTGAGGATTGAGGATTGAGGATTGAGGATTGAGGATTGAGGATTGAGGATTGAAGATTGAGTATTGAGGATTGAATATTGAGGATAGAGGTTCGAGGATTGAGAATGAGGGCTGAGGGTTGAGGATTGAGGTTTGAGTATAGAATCCTGAGAATTCAGGATATTCTATTGAGCATTGAGAATATAGGATTGATGGTTGAGGACTGAGGATTGAGGATTGAGAATTCAGGATTCAGGATCGAGGATTGAAGATTGAGGATTGGGTATTGAGGATTGAAGAATGAGGATTGAGGATTGAGGATTGAGGATTGAGGATTGAGGATTGAAGATTGAGGATTGGGTATTGAGGATTGAGGACTGAAGATTGAGTATTGAGGTTTGAAGATTGAGGATTGAGGATTGAGGATTGAGGACTGAAGATTGAGTATTGAAGATTGAGGATTGAGGATTGAGGATTGAGGATTGAGGATTCAGTGTTGGACAATGAGGATTGACGGTTGAAGATTGAGGGTTGGGGAGTGAGGATTGAGGAATGAGTATTGAAGATTGAGGATTGATGATTGAGGATTGAGCATTGAGGATTGAAGATTGAGGATTGGGTATTGAGGATTGAAGAATTAGGATTTAGAATTGAGGATTGGGGATAGAGGATTGAGGGTTGAAGATGAAAGGATTGGGTATTGAGGATTGAAGAATGAGGATTGAGGATTGAAGATTGAGGATTGGGTATTGAGGATTGAAGAATGAGGATTGAGGATTGAGGCTTGAGGATTGAGGACTGAGGATTGAAGGTTGAGGATTGGGTATTGAGGATTGAAGAATGAGGATTGAGGATTGAGGATTGAGGGTTGAGGATTGAAGATTGAGTATTGAGGATTGAAGATTGAGGATTGAGGATTGCGGATTGAGTATTGAGGATTGAAGATTGAGTATTGAGGATTGAAGATTGAGGATTGAGTATTGAGGATTGAAGATTGAATATTGAGGACTGAGGATTGAGGGTTGTGGATTGAGGACGAGGGCTGAGGGTTGAATATTGATGTTTGATGTCAGAGGATTAAGGATTGAGGATTGAGAATTGAGGATTGAAGATTGAGGATTGAAGATTGAGGAACGGGTATTGAGGATTGAAGAATGAGGATTGAGGATTGAGGATTGAGGATTGAGGATTGCAGATTGAGTATTGAGGATTGAAGATTGAGGATTCAGGATTGAGGATTGAGGATTGAGGATTGAGGATTGAGGATTGTGGATTGAAGATTGGGTATTGAGGATTGAAGATTGAGGATTGGGGATTGAGGATTGAGGATTGAGGATTGAGCATTGAAGATTGAGGATTGGGGATTGAGGATTGACGTTTGAGGATTGAGTATTGAGGACTGAAGATTGAGGAATGGGTATTGAGGATTGAAGAATGAGGATTGAGGATTGAGGATTGAGGATTGAGTATTGCAGATTGAGTATTGAGGATTGAAGATTGAGGGTTCAGGATTGAGGATTGAGGATTGAAGATTGAGTATTGAGGATTGAAGATTGAGGATTGAGTATTGAGTGTTGAGGATTGAGGATTGAGGTTTGAAGATAGAGGATTGAGGATTGAGGATTGAGGATTGAGGATTAAGGATTGAAGATTGAATATTGATGATTGAATATTGAGGACTGAGGATTGAGGTTTGTGGATTGAGGACGAGGACTGAGGGTTGAATATTGATGTTTGAGGTCTGAGGATTAAGGATTGAGGATTGAGATTTGAGGATCGAGGATTGAGGATTGAAGATTGAGGATTGGGTATTGAGGATTGAAGAATGAGGATTGGGGATTGAGGATTGACGATTGAGTATTGAGTATTGAGGATTGAAGATTGAGTACTGATGATTGAAGATTGAGGATTGAGGATTGAGGGTTGAGGATTGATGACGAGGACTGACGGTTGAGGATTGAGGTTTGAGGGTTGAGGATTGAGGATTGAGGACTGAGGCTTGAGGATTGACGATTGAGCATAGAGGATTGAAGATTCAGGACTGGCGATTGAGGATTGCTGATTGAGGATTAAGGACTGAGGATTGGGTTTGAGGATCTAGGATTGGAGATTGATTTTTGGGGATTGAAGATTGAGGATTGAGGATTGAGGATTGCTAATTGAGAATTGAGGATGAGGACTGAGGGTTGAGGATTGAGGTTTGAGGAACGAGGATTGAGGATTGAGGATTGAGAATTAAGTATTGAGGATTGAGGATTGAAGATTGAGGATTGGGTATTGAGGATTGAAGAATGAGGATTGAGGATTGACTTTTGAGGATTGAAGATTGAGGATTGGGTGTTGAGGATTGAAGAATGAGGATTGAGGATTGACTTTTGAGGTTTGAGGATTGCAGATTGAGTATTGAGGATTGAAGATTGAGGATTGAGAATAGAGGATTGAAGATTGAGGACTGAGGATTGAGGATTGAGTATTGAGGATTGAAGATTGAGTATTGAGGACTGAAGATTGACGATTGAGGATTGAAGATTGAGGATTGAGGATTGAGGATTGAGGATTGAGCATTGAAGAGTGAGGATTGGGGATTGAGGATTGACGACTGAGGATTGAGTATTGAGGATTGAAGGTTGGGTATTGATGATTGAAGATTGAGGATTGAGGATAGATGGTTGAGGATTGAGGACGAGGACTGACGGTTGAGGAATGAGGTTTGAGGATTGAAGGTTGTGGAATGAGGACGAGGACTGAGGGTTGAATATTGATGTCTGAGGCCTGAGGATTGAGGATTGAGGATTGAGAATTGATGATTGAGGACTGAGGGTTGAAGATTGAGGATTGGGTATTGAGGATTGAAGAATGACGATTGGGGATCGAGGATTGAGGATTGAGGATTGGGTATTGAGGATTGAAGAATTAGGATTGAGAATTGAGGATTGAGGATAGAGGATTGAGGGTTGAAGATTGAGGATTGGGTATTGAGAATTGAAGAATGAGGATTGAGGATTGAGGATTGAGGATTGAGGATTGAAGATTGAGTATTGAGGATTGAAGATTGTGGATTGAGGATTGAGGATTGAGGATTGAGGATTGAGTACTGAGGATTGACGATTGAGGATTGAGGATCGAAGATTGAGAAATGAAGATTGAGTATTGAGGACTGAAGATTGACGATTGAGGATTGAAGAATGAGGATTGAGGATTGAGGATTGAGGATTGAGCATTGAAGAGTGAGGATTGGGTATTGAGGATTGACGACTGAGGATTGAGTATTGAGGATTGAAGATTGAGTATTGATGATTGAAGATTGAGCATTAAGGATTGAGGGTTGAGGATTGAGGACGAGTACTGACGGTTGAGGAATGAGGTTTGAGGATTGAGGATTGAGGATTGAGGATCGAAGATTGAGAATTGAAGATTGAGTATTGAGGACTGAAGATTGACGATTGAGGATTGAAGATTGAGGATTGAGGATTGAGGATTGAGGATTGAGCATTGAAGAGTGAGGATTGGGGATTGAGGATTGATGACTGAGGATTGAGTATTGAGGATTGAAGGTTGAGTATTGATGATTGAAGATTGAGGATTGAGGATTGAGGGTTGAGGATTGAGGACGAGGACTGACGGTTGAGGAATGAGGTTTGAGGAATGAGGGTTGTGGATTGAGGACGAGGACTGAGGGTTGAATATTGATGTTTGATGCCTGAGGATTGAGGATTGAGGATTGAGAATTGATGATTGAGGACTGTGGGTTGAAGATTGAGGATTGGGTATTGAGGATTGAACAATGACGATTGGGGATTGAGGATTGAGGATTGAGGATTGAAGATTGAGTATTGAGGATTGAAGATTGAGGATTGAGGATTGAGGATTGAGGATTGAGGATTGAAGATTGAGTATTGAGGATTGAAGATTGAGGATTGAGTATTGAGTGTTGAGGATAGAGGATTGAGGTTTGAAGATAGAGGATTGAGGATTGAGGATTGAGGATTGAGGATTGAGGATTGAGCATGAGGGCTGAGGGTTGAGGATTGAGGTTTGATGACTGAGGACTGAGGATTGAGGATTGAGGATTGAGGATTGAGGATTGAGGATTGAAGATTGAGGATTGGGTATTGAGGATTGAAGAATGAGGATTGAGGATTGAGGATTGAGGATTGAGGATTGAGGATTGAGGATTGAAGATTGAGGATTGAGTATTGAGGATTGAAGAATGAGGATTGAGGATTGAGGATTGAGGATAGAGGATTGAAGATTGAGTATTGAGGATTGAAGATTGAGGGTTGAGGGTTGAGTACTGAGGATTGAGTATTGAGGACTGAGGATTGAAGATTGAGAATTGAAGATTGAGTATTGAGGACTGAATATTGACGATTGAGGATTGAAGATTGAGGATTGAGGTTTGAGGATTGAGGATTGAGGATTCAGTGTTGGACAATGAGGATTGATGGTTGAAGATTGAGTATTGGGGATTGAGGATTGAGGAATGAGTATTGAAGATTGAGGATTGATGATTGAGGATTGAGGATTGAGGATTGAAGATTGAGGATTGGGTATTGAGGATTGAAGAATTAGGATTGAGAGTTGAGGATTGAGAATAGAGGATTCAGGGTTGAAGATTGAGGATTGGGTATTGAGGATTGAAGAATGAGGATTGAGGATTGAAGATTGAGGATTGGGTATTGAGGATTGAAGAATGAGGATTGAGGATGAGGATTGAGGATTGAGGATTGAGGATTGAAGATTGAGGATTGGGTATTGAGGATTGAAGAATGAGGATTGAGGATTGAGGATTGAGGATTGAGGATTGAAGATTGAGTATTGAGGATTGAAGATTGAGGGTTGAGGAATGAGGACTGAGTATTGAGGATTGAAGATTGAGTATTGAGGATTGAAGATTGAGGATTGAGTATTGAGGATTGAAGATTGAATATTGAGGACTGAGGATTGAGGGTTGTGGATTGAGAACGAGGACTGAGGGTTGAATACTGATGTTTGAGGTCTGAGGGTTAAGGATTGAGGATTGAGAATTGAGGATTGAGGATTGAGGATTGAAGATTGAGGAATGGGTATTGAGGACTGAAGAATGAGGATTGAGGATTGAGGATTGAGGATTGAGGTTTGCAGATTGAGTATTGAGGATTGAAGATTGAGGATTCAGGATTGAGGATTGAGGATTCAGGATTGAGGATTGAGAATGAGGGCTGAGTGTTGAGGATTGAGGTTTGAGTATAAAATCCTGAGAATTCAGGATATTCTATTGAGCATTGAGAATATAGGATTGATGGTTGAGGACTGAGGACTGAGGATTGAGAATTCAGGATTCAGGATCGAGGATTGAAGATTGAGGATTGGGTATTGAGGATTGAAGAATGAGGATTGAGGATTGAGGATTGAGGATTGAGGATTGAGGATTGAAGATTGAAGATTGGGTATTGAGGATTGAAGAATGAGGATTGAGGGTTTAGGATTGAGGATTTAGGATTGAGTATTGAGCATTGAAGATTGAGGATTGGGTATTGAGGGTTGAAGAATGAGGATTGAGGATTGAGGATTGAGGATAGAGGATTGAGGATTTAAGATTGAGGATTGGGTATTGAGGATTGAAGAATGAGGATTGAGGGTTGAGGATAGAGGATTGAGGATTGAGTATTGAGTATTGAAGGTTGAGGATTGTGGATTGAGGATTGAGGATTGAGGATTGAATATTGAAGATTGAGTATTGATGCCTGAGGATTGAGGATTGAGGATTGAGTATTGAGAATTGAGGATTGATGGTTGAGTATTGAGGATTGAGGATTGAGTATTGAGTGTTGAAGATTGAGGATTGATGATTGAAGATTGAGGATTGGGGATTGAGGATTGAGGAATGAGTATTGAAGATTGAGGATTGATGATTGAGGATTGAGGATTGAGGATTGGGTATTGAGGATTGAGCATTGAGGTTTGAGGACTGAGGGCTGAGGATTGAGGATTGAGGATTGAGGATTGAGGATGAGGGCTGAGGGTTGAGGATTGAGGTTTGAGGACTGAGGACTGAGGATTGAGGATTGAGAATTGAGGATTGAGGATTGAGGATTGAAGATTGAGGATTGGGTATTGAGGATTGAAGAATGAGGATTGAGGATTGAGGATTGAGGATTGAGGATTAAGGATTGAAGATTGAGGATTGGGTATTGAGGATTGAAGAATCAGGATTGAGGATTGAGGATTGAGGATTGAGGACTGAAGATTGAGTATTGAGGATTGAAGATTGAGGATTGAGGATTGAGGATTCAGGATAGAGGATTGAAGATTGAGTATTGAGGATTGAAGTTTGAGGATTGAGTATTGACGATTGAGGATTGAGGTTTGAAGATTGAGGATTGAGGATTGAGGGCTGAGGATTGAGGATTGAGGATTGAAGATTGCATATTGATGATTGAATATTGAGGACTGAGTATTGAAGGTTGTGGATTGAGCACGAGGACTGAGGGTTGAATATTGATGTTTGAGGTCTGAGGATTAAGGATTGAGGATTGAGAATTCAGGATTGAGGATTGAGGATTGAAGATTGAGGATTGGGTATTGAGGTTTGAAGAATGAGGATTGAGGATTGAGGTTTGAGGATTGAGGATTGCAGATTGAGTATTGAGGATTGAAGATTGAGGATTGAGGATTGAGGATTGAGGATTGAAGATTGAGGATTGAGGATTGAGGATTGAGGATTGAGGATTGAAGATTGAGTATTGAAGATTGAGGATTGAGGATTGAGGATTGAGGATTGAGGATTCAGTGTTGGACAATGAGGATTGATGGTTGAAGATTGAGGGTTGGGGATTGAGGATTGAGGAATGAGCATTGAAGATTGAGGATTGATGATTGAGGATTGAGCATTGAGGATTGAAAATTGAGGATTGGGTATTGAGGATTGAAGAATTAGGATTTAGAATTGAGGATTGGGGATAGAGGATTGAGGGTTGAAGATTGAGGATTGGGTATTGAGGATTGAAGAATGAGGATTGAGGATTGAAGATTGAGGATTGGGTATTGAGGATTGAGGATTGAAGATTGAGTACTGATGATTGAAGATTGAGGATTGAGGATTGAGGGTTGAGGATTGAGGACGAGGACTGACGGTTGAGGATTGAGGTTTGAGGGTTGAGGATTGAGGATTGAGGACTGAGGCTTGAGGATTGACGATTGAGCATAGAGGATTGAAGATTCAGGACTGGCGATTGAGGATTGCTGATTGAGGATTAAGGACTGAGGATTGGGGTTTGAGGATCTAGGATTGGAGATTGATTTTTGGGGATTGAAGATTGAGGATTGAGGATTGAGGATTGCTAATTGAGAATTGAGGATGAGGACTGAGGGTTGAGGATTGAGGTTTGAGGAACGAGGATTGAGGATTGAGGATTGAGAATTAAGTATTGAGGATTGAGGATTGAAGATTGAGGATTGGGTATTGAGGATTGAAGAATGAGGATTGAGGATTGACTTTTGAGGATTGAAGATTGAGGATTGGGTGTTGAGGATTGAAGAATGAGGATTGAGGATTGACTTTTGAGGTTTGAGGATTGCAGATTGAGTATTGAGGATTGAAGATTGAGGATTGAGAATAGAGGATTGAAGATTGAGGACTGAGGATTGAGGATTGAGTATTGAGGATTGAAGATTGAGTATTAAGGATTGAAGATTGAGGATTGAGGATTGAGTACTGAGAATGGAGGATTGAGGATTGAGGATCGAAGATTGAGAATTGAAGATTGAGTATTGAGGACTGAAGATTGACGATTGAGGATTGAAGATTGAGGATTGAGGATTGAGGATTGAGGATTGAGCATTGAAGAGTGAGGATTGGGGATTGAGGATTGACGACTGAGGATTGAGTATTGAGGATTGAAGGTTGGGTATTGATGATTGAAGATTGAGGATTGAGGATTGAGGGTTGAGGACTGAGGACGAGGACTGACGGTTGAGGAATGAGGTTTGAGGATTGAGGGTTGTGGAATGAGGACGAGGACTGAGGGTTGAATATTGATGTTTGAGGCCTGAGGATTGAGGACTGAGGATTGAGAATTGATGATTGAGGACTGAGGGTTGAAGATTGAGGATTGGGTATTGAGGATTGAAGAATGACGATTGGGGATTGAGGATTGAGGATTGAGGATTGAAGATTGCGTATTAAGTATTGAAGGTTGAGGATTGTGGATTGAGGATTGAGGATTGAGGATTGAATATTGAAGATTGAGTATTGATTCCTGAGGATTGAGGATTGAGGATTGAGTATTGAGAATTGAGGATTGATGATTGAGTATTGAGGATTGAGGATTGAGGATTGAGTGTTGAAGATTGATGATTGATGATTGAAGATTGAGGGTTGGGGATTGAGGATTGAGGAATGTGTATTGAAGATTGAGGATTGATGATTGAGGATTGAGGATTGAGGATTGGGTATTGAGGATTGATCATTGAGGTTTGAGGACTGAAGGCTGAGGATTGAGGATTGAGAATTAAGGATTCAGGATGAGGGCTGAGGGTTGAGGATTGAGGTTTGAGTACTGAGGACTGAGGATAGAGGATTTAGAATTGAGGGTTGAGGATTGAGGATTGAAGATTGAGGATTGGGTATTGAGGATTGAAGAATGAGGATTGAGGATTGAGGATTGAGGATTGAGGATTGAGTATTGAGGATTGAGGATTGAGGATTGAGGATCGAGGAATGAGGATTGAAGATTGAGGATTGGGTATTGAGGATTGAAGAATGAGGATTGAGGATTGAGGATTGAGGATTGAGGATTGAGTATTGAGTATTGAGGATTGAAGATTGAGGATTGAGGATTGAGGATTGAGGATTGAGGATTGAGGATTGAAGATTGAGTATTGAGGATTGAAGATTGAGAATTGAGTATTGAGGATTGAGGATTCAGGTTTGAAGATTGAGGATTGAGGATTGAGGATTGAGGATTGAGGATTGAGGATTGAAGATTGAATATTGATGATTGAATATTGAGGACTGAGGATTGAGGGTTGTGGATTGAGGACGAGGACTGAGGGTTGAATATTGATGTTTGAGGTCTGAGGATTAAGGATTGAGGATTGAGAATTGAGGATTGAGGATTGAGGATTGAAGATTGAGGATTGGGTATTGAGGTTTGAAGAATGAGGATTGAGGATTGAGGTTTGAGTGTTGAGGATTGCAGATTGAGTATTGAGGATTGGCGATTGAGGATTGAGGATTGAGGATTGAAGATTGAGGATTGAGGATTGAGGATTGAGGATTGAGGATTGAAGATTGAGTATTGAGGATTGAAGATTGAGGGTTGAGGATTGAGTACTGAGGATTGAGCATTGAGGACTGAGGATTGAAGATTGAGGATTGAAGATTGAATATTGATGATTGAATATTGAGGACTGAGGATTGAGGGTTGTGGATTGAGGACGAGGACTGAGGGTTGAATATTGATGTTTGAGGTCTGAGGATTAAGGATTGAGGATTGAGAATTGAGGATTGAGGATTGAGGATTGAAGATTGAGGATTGGGTATTGAGGTTTGAAGAATGAGGATTGAGGATTGAGGTTTGAGTGTTGAGGATTGCAGATTGAGTATTGAGGATTGGCGATTGAGGATTGAGGATTGAGGATTGAAGATTGAGGATTGAGGATTGAGTATTGAGGATTGAAGATTGAGGATTGGGTATTGAGGATTGAAGAATGAGGATTGAGGATTGAGGATTGAGGATTGAGGATTGAAGATTGAGTATTGAGGATTGAAGATTGAGGATTGAGGATTGAGGATTGAGTATTGAGGATTGAGGATTGGGTATTGAGGATTGAGCATTGAGGTTTGAGGACTGAGGGCTGAGGATTGAGGATTGAGGATTGAGGATTGAGGATGAGGGCTGAGGGTTGAGGATTGAGGTTTGAGGACTGAGGACTGAGGATTGAGGATTGAGAATTGAGGATTGAGGATTGAGGATTGAAGATTGAGGATTGGGTATTGAGGATTGAAGAATGAGGATTGAGGATTGAGGATTGAGGATTGAGGATTAAGGATTGAAGATTGAGGATTGGGTATTGAGGATTGAAGAATCAGGATTGAGGATTGAGGATTGAGGATTGAGGACTGAAGATTGAGTATTGAGGATTGAAGATTGAGGATTGAGGATTGAGGATTCAGGATAGAGGATTGAAGATTGAGTATTGAGGATTGAAGTTTGAGGATTGAGTATTGACGATTGAGGATTGAGGTTTGAAGATTGAGGATTGAGGATTGAGGGCTGAGGATTGAGGATTGAGGATTCAAGATTGCATATTGATGATTGAATATTGAGGACTGAGTATTGAAGGTTGTGGATTGAGGACGAGGACTGAGGGTTGAATATTGATGTTTGAGGTCTGAGGATTAAGGATTGAGGATTGAGAATTGAGGATTGAGGATTGAGGATTGAAGATTGAGGATTGGGTATTGAGGTTTGAAGAATGAGGATTGAGGATTGAGGTTTGAGGATTGAGGATTGCAGATTGAGTATTGAGGATTGAAGATTGAGGATTGAGGATTGAGGATTGAGGATTGAAGATTGAGGATTGAGGATTGAGGATTGAGGATTGAGGATTGAAGATTGAGTATTGAAGATTGAGGATTGAGGATTGAGGATTGAGGATTGAGGATTCAGTGTTGGACAATGAGGATTGATGGTTGAAGATTGAGGGTTGGGGATTGAGGATTGAGGAATGAGCATTGAAGATTGAGGATTGATGATTGAGGATTGAGCATTGAGGATTGAAAATTGAGGATTGGGTATTGAGGATTGAAGAATTAGGATTTAGAATTGAGGATTGGGGATAGAGGATTGAGGGTTGAAGATTGAGGATTGGGTATTGAGGATTGAAGAATGAGGATTGAGGATTGAAGATTGAGGATTGGGTATTGAGGATTGAGGATTGAAGATTGAGTACTGATGATTGAAGATTGAGGATTGAGGATTGAGGGTTGAGGATTGAGGACGAGGACTGACGGTTGAGGATTGAGGTTTGAGGGTTGAGGATTGAGGATTGAGGACTGAGGCTTGAGGATTGACGATTGAGCATAGAGGATTGAAGATTCAGGACTGGCGATTGAGGATTGCTGATTGAGGATTAAGGACTGAGGATTGGGGTTTGAGGATCTAGGATTGGAGATTGATTTTTGGGGATTGAAGATTGAGGATTGAGGATTGAGGATTGCTAATTGAGAATTGAGGATGAGGACTGAGGGTTGAGGATTGAGGTTTGAGGAACGAGGATTGAGGATTGAGGATTGAGAATTAAGTATTGAGGATTGAGGATTGAAGATTGAGGATTGGGTATTGAGGATTGAAGAATGAGGATTGAGGATTGACTTTTGAGGATTGAAGATTGAGGATTGGGTGTTGAGGATTGAAGAATGAGGATTGAGGATTGACTTTTGAGGTTTGAGGATTGCAGATTGAGTATTGAGGATTGAAGATTGAGGATTGAGAATAGAGGATTGAAGATTGAGGACTGAGGATTGAGGATTGAGTATTGAGGATTGAAGATTGAGTATTAAGGATTGAAGATTGAGGATTGAGGATTGAGTACTGAGAATGGAGGATTGAGGATTGAGGATCGAAGATTGAGAATTGAAGATTGAGTATTGAGGACTGAAGATTGACGATTGAGGATTGAAGATTGAGGATTGAGGATTGAGGATTGAGGATTGAGCATTGAAGAGTGAGGATTGGGGATTGAGGATTGACGACTGAGGATTGAGTATTGAGGATTGAAGGTTGGGTATTGATGATTGAAGATTGAGGATTGAGGATTGAGGGTTGAGGACTGAGGACGAGGACTGACGGTTGAGGAATGAGGTTTGAGGATTGAGGGTTGTGGAATGAGGACGAGGACTGAGGGTTGAATATTGATGTTTGAGGCCTGAGGATTGAGGACTGAGGATTGAGAATTGATGATTGAGGACTGAGGGTTGAAGATTGAGGATTGGGTATTGAGGATTGAAGAATGACGATTGGGGATTGAGGATTGAGGATTGAGGATTGAAGATTGCGTATTAAGTATTGAAGGTTGAGGATTGTGGATTGAGGATTGAGGATTGAGGATTGAATATTGAAGATTGAGTATTGATTCCTGAGGATTGAGGATTGAGGATTGAGTATTGAGAATTGAGGATTGATGATTGAGTATTGAGGATTGAGGATTGAGGATTGAGTGTTGAAGATTGATGATTGATGATTGAAGATTGAGGGTTGGGGATTGAGGATTGAGGAATGTGTATTGAAGATTGAGGATTGATGATTGAGGATTGAGGATTGAGGATTGGGTATTGAGGATTGAGCATTGAGGTTTGAGGACTGAAGGCTGAGGATTGAGGATTGAGAATTAAGGATTCAGGATGAGGGCTGAGGGTTGAGGATTGAGGTTTGAGTACTGAGGACTGAGGATAGAGGATTTAGAATTGAGGGTTGAGGATTGAGGATTGAAGATTGAGGATTGGGTATTGAGGATTGAAGAATGAGGATTGAGGATTGAGGATTGAGGATTGAGGATTGAGTATTGAGGATTGAGGATTGAGGATTGAGGATTGAGGAATGAGGATTGAAGATTGAGGATTGGGTATTGAGGATTGAAGAATGAGGATTGAGGATTGAGGATTGAGGATTGAGGATTGAGTATTGAGTATTGAGGATTGAAGATTGAGGATTGAGGATTGAGGATTGAGGATTGAGGATTGAAGATTGAGTATTGAGGATTGAAGATTGAGAATTGAGTATTGAGGATTGAGGATTCAGGTTTGAAGATTGAGGATTGAGGATTGAGGATTGAGGATTGAGGATTGAGGATTGAAGATTGAATATTGATGATTGAATATTGAGGACTGAGGATTGAGGGTTGTGGATTGAGGACGAGGACTGAGGGTTGAATATTGATGTTTGAGGTCTGAGGATTAAGGATTGAGGATTGAGAATTGAGGATTGAGGATTGAGGATTGAAGATTGAGGATTGGGTATTGAGGTTTGAAGAATGAGGATTGAGGATTGAGGTTTGAGTGTTGAGGATTGCAGATTGAGTATTGAGGATTGGCGATTGAGGATTGAGGATTGAGGATTGAAGATTGAGGATTGAGGATTGAGGATTGAGGATTGAGGATTGAAGATTGAGTATTGAGGATTGAAGATTGAGGGTTGAGGATTGAGTACTGAGGATTGAGCATTGAGGACTGAGGATTGAAGATTGAGGATTGAAGATTGAATATTGATGATTGAATATTGAGGACTGAGGATTGAGGGTTGTGGATTGAGGACGAGGACTGAGGGTTGAATATTGATGTTTGAGGTCTGAGGATTAAGGATTGAGGATTGAGAATTGAGGATTGAGGATTGAGGATTGAAGATTGAGGATTGGGTATTGAGGTTTGAAGAATGAGGATTGAGGATTGAGGTTTGAGTCTTGAGGATTGCAGATTGAGTATTGAGGATTGGCGATTGAGGATTGAGGATTGAGGATTGAAGATTGAGGATTGAGGATTGAGTATTGAGGATTGAAGATTGAGGATTGGGTATTGAGGATTGAAGAATGAGGATTGAGGATTGAGGATTGAGGATTGAGGATTGAAGATTGAGTATTGAGGATTGAAGATTGAGGATTGAGGATTGAGGATTGAGTATTGAGGATTGAAGATTGAGTATTGAGGATTGAAGATTGATGATTGAGTATTGAGGATTGAAGATTGAATATTGAGGACTGAGGATTGAGGGTTGTGGATTGAGGACGAGGACTGAGGGTTGAATATTGATGTTTGAGGTCTGAGGATTAAGGATTGAGGATTGAGTATTGAGGATTGAGGATTGAGGATTGAGCATTGAAGATTGAGGATTGGGGATTGAGGATTGACGATTGAGGATTGAGTATTGAGGATTGAAGATTGAGTACTGATGATTGAAGATTGAGGATTGAGGATTGAGGGTTGAGGATTGAGGACGAGGACTGACGGTTGAGGATTGGGGTTTGAGGATTGAGGATTGAGGATTGAGGACTGAGGCCTGAGGATTGACGATTGAGCATAGAGGATTGAAGATTGAGGACTGGCGATTGAGGATTGAAGATTGAGGATTGAGGATTGAGGATTGAGGATTGAGGATTGAGGATTGAGCATTGAGGATTGAGGATTGAGGACTGAGTCTTGAGGATTGACGATTGAGCATAGAGGATTGAAGATTGAGGACTGGCGATTGAGGATTGAAGATTGAGGATTAAGGACTGAGGATTGGGGATTGAGGTTCTAGGATTGGTGATTGATTTTTGGGGATTGAAGATTGAGGATTGAGGATTGAGAATTGACAATTGAGGATTGAGGATTGAGGATTGAGGATTGAGGATTGAGGATTGAGGATTGAGGATTGAGGATTGAAGATTGAGTATTGAGGATTGAATATTGAGGATTGAGGTTTGAGGATTGAGAATGAGGGCTGAGGGTTGAGGATTGAGGTTTGAGTATAGAATCCTGAGTATTCAGGATATTCTATTGAGCATTGAGAATATAGGATTGATGGTTGAGGACTGAGGATTGAGGATTGAGAATTCAGGATTCAGGATCGAGGATTGAAGATTGAGGATTGGGTATTGAGGATTGAAGAATGAGGATTGAGGATTGAGGATTGAGGATTGAGGATTGAGGATTGAAGATTGAGGATTGGGTATTGAGGATTGAAGAATGAGGATTGAGGGTTTAGGATTGAGGATTTAGGATTGAGTATTGAGCATTGAAGATTGAGGATTGGGTATTGAGGATTGAAGAATGAGGATTGAGGATTGAGGATTGAGGATAGAGGATTGAGGATTGAAGATTGAGGATTGGGTATTGAGGATTGAAGAATGAGGATTGAGGGTTGAGGATAGAGGATTGAGGATTGATTATTGAGTATTGAAGGTTGAGGATTGTGGATTGAGGATTGAGGATTGAGGATTGAATATTGAAGATTGAGTATTGATGCCTGAGGATTGAGGATTGAGTGTTGAGTATTGAGAATTGAGGATTGATGGTTGAGTATTGAGGATTGAGGATTGAGTATTGAGTGTTGAAGATTGAGGATTGATGATTGAAGATTGAGGATTGGGGATTGAGGATTGAGGAATGAGTATTGAAGATTGAGGATTGATGATTGAGGATTGAGGATTGAGGATTGGGTATCGAGGATTGAGCATTGAGGTTTGAGGACTGAGTGCTGAGGATTGAGGATTGAGGATTGAGGATTGAGGATGAGGGCTGAGGGTTGAGGATTGAGGTTTGAGGACTGAGGACTGAGGATTGAGGATTGAGAATTGAGGATTGAGGATTGAGGATTGAGGATTGAAGATTGAGGATTGGGTATTGAGGATTGAAGAATGAGGATTGAGGATTGAGGATTGAGGATTGAGGATTAAGGATTGAAGATTGAGGATTGGGTATTGAGGATTGAAGAATGAGGATTGAGGATTGAGGATTGAGGATTGAGGACTGAAGATTGAGTATTGAGGATTGAAGATTGAGGATTGAGGTTTGAGGATTGAGGATTGAGGATTGAAGATTGAGTATTGAGGACTGAAGTTTGAGGATTGAGTATTGACGATTGAGAATTGAGGTTTGAAGATTGAGGATTGAGGATTGAGGGCTGAGGATTGAGGATTGAGGATTGAAGATTGCATATTGATGATTGAATATTGAGGACTGAGTATTGAAGATTGTGGATTGAGGACGAGGACTGAGGGTTGAATATTGATGTTTGAGGTCTGAGGATTAAGGATTGAGGATTGAGAATTGAGGATTGAGGATTGAGGATTGAAGATTGAGGATTGGGTATTGAGGTTTGAAGAATGAGGATTGAGGATTGAGGTTTGAGGATTGAGGATTGCAGATTGAGTATTGAGGATTGAAGATTGAGGATTGAGGATTGAGGATTGAGGATTGAAGATTGAGGATTGAGGATTGAGGATTGAGGATTGAGGATTGAAGATGGAGTATTGAAGATTGAGGATTGAGGACTGAGGCTTGAGGATTGACGATTGAGCATAGAGGATTGAAGATTGAGGACTGGCGATTGAGGATTGAAGATTGAGGATTGAGGATTGAGGATTGAGGATTGAGGATTGAGGATTGAGCATTGAGGATTGAGGATTGAGGACTGAGGCTTGAGGATTGACGATTGAGCATAGAGGATTGAAGATTGAGGACTGGCGATTGAGGATTGAAGATTGAGGATTAAGGACTGAGGATTGGGGATTGAGGTTCTAGGATTGGTGATTGATTTTTGGGGATTGAAGATTGAGGATTGATGATTGAGGATTGAGAATTGACAATTGAGGATTGAGGATTGAGGATTGAGGATTGAGGATTGAGGATTGAGGATTGAGGATTGAGGATTGAAGATTGAGTATTGAGGATTGAATATTGAGGATTGAGGTTTGAGGATTGAGAATGAGGGCTGAGGGTTGAGGATTGAGGTTTGAGTATAGAATCCTGAGAATTCAGGATATTCTATTGAGCATTGAGAATATAGGATTGATGGTTGAGGACTGAGGATTGAGGATTGAGAATTCAGGATTCAGGAACGAGGATTGAAGATTGAGGATTGGGTATTGAGGATTGAAGAATGAGGATTGGGGATGGAGGATTGACGATTGAGTATTGAGTATTGAGGATTGAAGATTGAGTACTGATGACTGAAGATTGAGGATTGAGGATTGAGGGTTGAGGATTGAGGACGAGGACTGACGGTTGAGGATTGAGGTTTGAGGGTTGAGGATTGAGGATTGAGGACTGAGGCTTGAGGATTGACGATTGAGCATAGAGGATTGAAGATTCAGAACTGGCGATTGAGGATTGCTGATTGAGGATTAACGACTGAGGATTGGGTTTTGAGGATCTAGGATTGGAGATTGATTTTTGGGGATTGAAGATTGAGGATTGAGGATTGAGGATTGCTAATTGAGAATTGAGGATGAGGACTGAGGGTTGAGGATTGAGGTTTGAGGAACGAGGATTGAGGATTGAGGATTGAGAATTAAGTATTGAGGATTGAGGATTGAAGATTGAGGATTGGGTATTGAGGATTGAAGAATGAGGATTGAGGATTGACTTTTGAGGATTGAAGATTGAGGATTGGGTATTGAGGATTGAAGAATGAGGATTGGGGATTGACTTTTGAGGTTTGAGGATTGCAGATTGAGTATTGAGGATTGAAGATTGAGGATTGAGAATAGAGGATTGAAGATTGAGGACTGAGGATTGAGGATTGAGTATTGAGGATTGAAGATTGAGTATTGAGGATTGAAGATTGATGATTGAGGATTGAGTACTGAGGATTGAGGATTGAGGATTGAGGATCGAAGATTGAGAATTGAACATTGAGTATTGAGGACTGAAGATTGACGATTGAGGATTGAAGATTGAGGATTGAGGATTGAGGATTGAGGTTTGAGCATTGAAGAGTGAGGATTGGGGATTGAGGATTGACGACTGAGGATTGAGTATTGAGGATTGAAGGTTGGGTATTGATGATTGAAGATTGAGGATTGAGGATTGAGGGTTGAGGATTGAGGACGAGGACTGACGGTTGAGGAATGAGGTTTGAGGATTGAGGGTTGTGGAATGAGGACGAGGACTGAGGGTTGAATATTGATGTTTGAGGCCTGAGGATCGAGGATTGAGGATTGAGAATTGATGATTGAGGACTGAGGGTTGAAGATTGAGGATTGGGTATTGAGGATTGAAGAATGACGATTGGGGATTGAGGATTGAGGATTGAGGATTGAAGATTGCGTATTGAGTATTGAAGGTTGAGGATTGTGGATTGATGATTGAGGATTGAGGATTGAATATTGAAGATTGAGTATTGATTCCTGAGGATTGAGGATTGATGATTGAAGATTGAGGATTGGGGATTGGGGATTGAGGATTGAGGAATGTGTATTGAAGGTTGAGGATTGATGATTGAGGATTGAGGATTGAGGATTGGGTATTGAGGATTGAGCATTGAGGTTTGAGGACTGAAGGCTGAGGATTGAGGATTGAGAATTGAGGATTGAGGATGAGGGCTGAGGGTTGAGGATTGAGGTTTGAGGACTGAGGACTGAGGATAGAGGATTGAGAATTGAGGATTGAGGATTGAGGATTGAGGATTGAGGATTGAGGATTGAGGATTGAGGATTGAGGATTGTGGAATGAGGATTGAAGATTGAGGATTGGGTATTGAGGATTGAAGAATGAGGATTGAGGATTGAGGATTGAGGATTGAGGATTGAGGATTGAGTATTGAGGATTGAAGATTGAGGATTGAGGATTGAGGATTGAGTATTGAGGATTGAGGATTGAAGATTGAGTATTGAGGATTGAAGATTGAGAATTGAGTATTGAGGATTGAGGATTCAGGTTTGAAGATTGAGGATTGAGGATTGAGGGTTGAGGATTGAGGATTGAGGATTGAAGATTGAATATTGATGATTGAATATTGAGGACTGAGGACTGAGGGTTGTGGATTGAGGACGAGGACTGAGGGTTGAATATTGATGTTTGAGGTCTGAGGATTAAGGATTGAGGATTGAGAATTGAGGATTGAGGATTGAGGATTGAAGATTGAGGATTGGGTATTGAGGTTTGAAGAATGAGGATTGAGGATTGAGGTTTGAGGATTGAGGATTGCAGATTGAGTATTGAGGATTGGCGATTGAGGATTGAGGATTGAGGATTGAAGATTGAGGATTGAGGATTCAGTGTTGGACAATGAGGATTGATGGTTGAAGATTGAGGGTTGGGGATTGAGGATTGAGGAATGAGTATTGAAGATTGAGGATTGATGATTGAGGATTGAGCATTGAGGATTGAAGATTGAGGATTGGGTATTGAGGATTGAAGAATTAGGATTTAGAATTGAGGATTGGGGATAGAGGATTGAGGGTTGAAGATTGAGGATTGGGTATTGAGGATTGAAGAATGAGGATTGAGGATTGAATATTGAGGATTGGGTATTGAGGATTGAAGAATGAGGATTGAGGATTGAGGCTTGAGGATTGAGGATTGAGGATTGAGCATTGAGGATTGAGGATTGAGGACTGAGGCTTGGGGATTGACGATTGAGTATAGAGGATTGAAGATTGAGGACTGGCGATTGAGGATTGAAGATTGAGGATTAAGGACTGAGGATTGGGGATTGATGTTCTAGGATTGGTGATTGATTTTTGGGGATTGAAGATTGAGGATTGAGGATTGAGGATTGAGAATTGACAATTGAGGATTGAGGATTGAGGATTGAAGATTGAGTATTGAGGATTGAATATTGAGGATTGAGGTTTGAGGATTGAGAATGAGGGCTGAGGGTTGAGGATTGAGGTTTGAGTATAGAATCCTGAGTATTCAGGATATTCTATTGAGCATTGAGAATATAGGATTGATGGTTGAGGACTGAGGATTGAGGATTGAGAATTCAGGATTCAGGATCGAGGATTGAAGATTGAGGATTGGGTATTGAGGATTGAAGAATGAGGATTGAGGATTGAGGATTGAGGATTGAGGATTGAGGATTGAAGATTGAGGATTGGGTATTGAGGATTGAAGAATGAGGATTGAGGGTTTAGGATTGAGGATTTAGGATTGAGTATTGAGCATTGAAGATTGAGGATTGGGTATTGAGGATTGAAGAATGAGGATTGAGGATTGAGGATTGAGGATAGAGGATTGAGGATTGAAGATTGAGGATTGGGTATTGAGGATTGAAGAATGAGGATTGAGGATTGAGGATTGAGGATTGAGGACTGAAGATTGAGTATTGAGGATTGAAGATTGAGGATTGAGGTTTGAGGATTGAGGATTGAGGATTGAAGATTGAGTATTGAGGACTGAAGTTTGAGGATTGAGTATTGACGATTGAGAATTGAGGTTTGAAGATTGAGGATTGAGGATTGAGGGCTGAGGATTGAGGATTGAGGATTGAAGATTGCTAATTGATGATTGAATATTGAGGACTGAGTATTGAAGGTTGTGGATTGAGGACGAGGACTGAGGGTTGAATATTGATGTTTGAGGTCTGAGGATTAAGGATTGAGGATTGAGAATTGAGGATTGAGGATTGAGGATTGAAGATTGAGGATTGGGTATTGAGGTTTGAAGAATGAGGATTGAGGATTGAGGTTTGAGGATTGAGGATTGCAGATTGAGTATTGAGGATTGAAGATTGAGGATTGAGGATTGAGGATTGAGGATTGAAGATTGAGGATTGAGGATTGAGGATTGAGGATTGAGGATTGAAGATGGAGTATTGAAGATTGAGGATTGAGGACTGAGGCTTGAGGATTGACGATTGAGCATAGAGGATTGAAGATTGAGGACTGGCGATTGAGGATTGAAGATTGAGGATTGAGGATTGAGGATTGAGGATTGAGGATTGAGGATTGAGCATTGAGGATTGAGGATTGAGGACTGAGGCTTGAGGATTGACGATTGAGCATAGAGGATTGAAGATTGAGGACTGGCGATTGAGGATTGAAGATTGAGGATTAAGGACTGAGGATTGGGGATTGAGGTTCTAGGATTGGTGATTGATTTTTGGGGATTGAAGATTGAGGATTGATGATTGAGGATTGAGAATTGACAATTGAGGATTGAGGATTGAGGATTGAGGATTGAGGATTGAGGATTGAGGATTGAGGATTGAAGATTGAGTATTGAGGATTGAATATTGAGGATTGAGGTTTGAGGATTGAGAATGAGGGCTGAGGGTTGAGGATTGAGGTTTGAGTATAGAATCCTGAGAATTCAGGATATTCTATTGAGCATTGAGAATATAGGATTGATGGTTGAGGACTGAGGATTGAGGATTGAGAATTCAGGATTCAGGAACGAGGATTGAAGATTGAGGATTGGGTATTGAGGATTGAAGAATGAGGATTGGGGATGGAGGATTGACGATTGAGTATTGAGTATTGAGGATTGAAGATTGAGTACTGATGACTGAAGATTGAGGATTGAGGATTGAGGGTTGAGGATTGAGGACGAGGACTGACGGTTGAGGATTGAGGTTTGAGGGTTGAGGATTGAGGATTGAGGACTGAGGCTTGAGGATTGACGATTGAGCATAGAGGATTGAAGATTCAGAACTGGCGATTGAGGATTGCTGATTGAGGATTAACGACTGAGGATTGGGTTTTGAGGATCTAGGATTGGAGATTGATTTTTGGGGATTGAAGATTGAGGATTGAGGATTGAGGATTGCTAATTGAGAATTGAGGATGAGGACTGAGGGTTGAGGATTGAGGTTTGAGGAACGAGGATTGAGGATTGAGGATTGAGAATTAAGTATTGAGGATTGAGGATTGAAGATTGAGGATTGGGTATTGAGGATTGAAGAATGAGGATTGAGGATTGACTTTTGAGGATTGAAGATTGAGGATTGGGTATTGAGGATTGAAGAATGAGGATTGGGGATTGACTTTTGAGGTTTGAGGATTGCAGATTGAGTATTGAGGATTGAAGATTGAGGATTGAGAATAGAGGATTGAAGATTGAGGACTGAGGATTGAGGATTGAGTATTGAGGATTGAAGATTGAGTATTGAGGATTGAAGATTGATGATTGAGGATTGAGTACTGAGGATTGAGGATTGAGGATTGAGGATCGAAGATTGAGAATTGAACATTGAGTATTGAGGACTGAAGATTGACGATTGAGGATTGAAGATTGAGGATTGAGGATTGAGGATTGAGGTTTGAGCATTGAAGAGTGAGGATTGGGGATTGAGGATTGACGACTGAGGATTGAGTATTGAGGATTGAAGGTTGGGTATTGATGATTGAAGATTGAGGATTGAGGATTGAGGGTTGAGGATTGAGGACGAGGACTGACGGTTGAGGAATGAGGTTTGAGGATTGAGGGTTGTGGAATGAGGACGAGGACTGAGGGTTGAATATTGATGTTTGAGGCCTGAGGATCGAGGATTGAGGATTGAGAATTGATGATTGAGGACTGAGGGTTGAAGATTGAGGATTGGGTATTGAGGATTGAAGAATGACGATTGGGGATTGAGGATTGAGGATTGAGGATTGAAGATTGCGTATTGAGTATTGAAGGTTGAGGATTGTGGATTGATGATTGAGGATTGAGGATTGAATATTGAAGATTGAGTATTGATTCCTGAGGATTGAGGATTGATGATTGAAGATTGAGGATTGGGGATTGGGGATTGAGGATTGAGGAATGTGTATTGAAGGTTGAGGATTGATGATTGAGGATTGAGGATTGAGGATTGGGTATTGAGGATTGAGCATTGAGGTTTGAGGACTGAAGGCTGAGGATTGAGGATTGAGAATTGAGGATTGAGGATGAGGGCTGAGGGTTGAGGATTGAGGTTTGAGGACTGAGGACTGAGGATAGAGGATTGAGAATTGAGGATTGAGGATTGAGGATTGAGGATTGAGGATTGAGGATTGAGGATTGAGGATTGAGGATTGTGGAATGAGGATTGAAGATTGAGGATTGGGTATTGAGGATTGAAGAATGAGGATTGAGGATTGAGGATTGAGGATTGAGGATTGAGGATTGAGTATTGAGGATTGAAGATTGAGGATTGAGGATTGAGGATTGAGTATTGAGGATTGAGGATTGAAGATTGAGTATTGAGGATTGAAGATTGAGAATTGAGTATTGAGGATTGAGGATTCAGGTTTGAAGATTGAGGATTGAGGATTGAGGGTTGAGGATTGAGGATTGAGGATTGAAGATTGAATATTGATGATTGAATATTGAGGACTGAGGACTGAGGGTTGTGGATTGAGGACGAGGACTGAGGGTTGAATATTGATGTTTGAGGTCTGAGGATTAAGGATTGAGGATTGAGAATTGAGGATTGAGGATTGAGGATTGAAGATTGAGGATTGGGTATTGAGGTTTGAAGAATGAGGATTGAGGATTGAGGTTTGAGGATTGAGGATTGCAGATTGAGTATTGAGGATTGGCGATTGAGGATTGAGGATTGAGGATTGAAGATTGAGGATTGAGGATTCAGTGTTGGACAATGAGGATTGATGGTTGAAGATTGAGGGTTGGGGATTGAGGATTGAGGAATGAGTATTGAAGATTGAGGATTGATGATTGAGGATTGAGCATTGAGGATTGAAGATTGAGGATTGGGTATTGAGGATTGAAGAATTAGGATTTAGAATTGAGGATTGGGGATAGAGGATTGAGGGTTGAAGATTGAGGATTGGGTATTGAGGATTGAAGAATGAGGATTGAGGATTGAATATTGAGGATTGGGTATTGAGGATTGAAGAATGAGGATTGAGGATTGAGGCTTGAGGATTGAGGATTGAGGATTGAGCATTGAGGATTGAGGATTGAGGACTGAGGCTTGAGGATTGACGATTGAGTATAGAGGATTGAAGATTGAGGACTGGCGATTGAGGATTGAAGATTGAGGATTAAGGACTGAGGATTGGGGATTGATGTTCTAGGATTGGTGATTGATTTTTGGGGATTGAAGATTGAGGATTGAGGATTGAGGATTGAGAATTGACAATTGAGGATTGAGGATTGAGGATTGAAGATTGAGTATTGAGGATTGAATATTGAGGATTGAGGTTTGAGGATTGAGAATGAGGGCTGAGGGTTGAGGATTGAGGTTTGAGTATAGAATCCTGAGTATTCAGGATATTCTATTGAGCATTGAGAATATAGGATTGATGGTTGAGGACTGAGGATTGAGGATTGAGAATTCAGGATTCAGGATCGAGGATTGAAGATTGAGGATTGGGTATTGAGGATTGAAGAATGAGGATTGAGGATTGAGGATTGAGGATTGAGGATTGAGGATTGAAGATTGAGGATTGGGTATTGAGGATTGAAGAATGAGGATTGAGGGTTTAGGATTGAGGATTTAGGATTGAGTATTGAGCATTGAAGATTGAGGATTGGGTATTGAGGATTGAAGAATGAGGATTGAGGATTGAGGATTGAGGATAGAGGATTGAGGATTGAAGATTGAGGATTGGGTATTGAGGATTGAAGAATGAGGATTGAGGATTGAGGATTGAGGATTGAGGACTGAAGATTGAGTATTGAGGATTGAAGATTGAGGATTGAGGTTTGAGGATTGAGGATTGAGGATTGAAGATTGAGTATTGAGGACTGAAGTTTGAGGATTGAGTATTGACGATTGAGAATTGAGGTTTGAAGATTGAGGATTGAGGATTGAGGGCTGAGGATTGAGGATTGAGGATTGAAGATTGCTAATTGATGATTGAATATTGAGGACTGAGTATTGAAGGTTGTGGATTGAGGACGAGGACTGAGGGTTGAATATTGATGTTTGAGGTCTGAGGATTAAGGATTGAGGATTGAGAATTGAGGATTGAGGATTGAGGATTGAAGATTGAGGATTGGGTATTGAGGTTTGAAGAATGAGGATTGAGGATTGAGGTTTGAGGATTGAGGATTGCAGATTGAGTATTGAGGATTGAAGATTGAGGATTGAGGATTGAGGATTGAGGATTGAAGATTGAGGATTGAGGATTGAGGATTGAGGATTGAGGATTGAAGATGGAGTATTGAAGATTGAGGATTGAGGACTGAGGCTTGAGGATTGACGATTGAGCATAGAGGATTGAAGATTGAGGACTGGCGATTGAGGATTGAAGATTGAGGATTGAGGATTGAGGATTGAGGATTGAGGATTGAGGATTGAGCATTGAGGATTGAGGATTGAGGACTGAGGCTTGAGGATTGACGATTGAGCATAGAGGATTGAAGATTGAGGACTGGCGATTGAGGATTGAAGATTGAGGATTAAGGACTGAGGATTGGGGATTGAGGTTCTAGGATTGGTGATTGATTTTTGGGGATTGAAGATTGAGGATTGATGATTGAGGATTGAGAATTGACAATTGAGGATTGAGGATTGAGGATTGAGGATTGAGGATTGAGGATTGAGGATTGAGGATTGAAGATTGAGTATTGAGGATTGAATATTGAGGATTGAGGTTTGAGGATTGAGAATGAGGGCTGAGGGTTGAGGATTGAGGTTTGAGTATAGAATCCTGAGAATTCAGGATATTCTATTGAGCATTGAGAATATAGGATTGATGGTTGAGGACTGAGGATTGAGGATTGAGAATTCAGGATTCAGGAACGAGGATTGAAGATTGAGGATTGGGTATTGAGGATTGAAGAATGAGGATTGGGGATGGAGGATTGACGATTGAGTATTGAGTATTGAGGATTGAAGATTGAGTACTGATGACTGAAGATTGAGGATTGAGGATTGAGGGTTGAGGATTGAGGACGAGGACTGACGGTTGAGGATTGAGGTTTGAGGGTTGAGGATTGAGGATTGAGGACTGAGGCTTGAGGATTGACGATTGAGCATAGAGGATTGAAGATTCAGAACTGGCGATTGAGGATTGCTGATTGAGGATTAACGACTGAGGATTGGGGTTTGAGGATCTAGGATTGGAGATTGATTTTTGGGGATTGAAGATTGAGGATTGAGGATTGAGGATTGCTAATTGAGAATTGAGGATGAGGACTGAGGGTTGAGGATTGAGGTTTGAGGAACGAGGATTGAGGATTGAGGATTGAGAATTAAGTATTGAGGATTGAGGATTGAAGATTGAGGATTGGGTATTGAGGATTGAAGAATGAGGATTGAGGATTGACTTTTGAGGATTGAAGATTGAGGATTGGGTATTGAGGATTGAAGAATGAGGATTGGGGATTGACTTTTGAGGTTTGAGGATTGCAGATTGAGTATTGAGGATTGAAGATTGAGGATTGAGAATAGAGGATTGAAGATTGAGGACTGAGGATTGAGGATTGAGTATTGAGTATTGAAGATTGAGTATTGAGGATTGAAGATTGATGATTGAGGATTGAGTACTGAGGATTGAGGATTGAGGATTGAGGATCGAAGATTGAGAATTGAACATTGAGTATTGAGGACTGAAGATTGACGATTGAGGATTGAAGATTGAGGATTGAGGATTGAGGATTGAGGATTGAGCATTGAAGAGTGAGGATTGGGGATTGAGGATTGACGACTGAGGATTGAGTATTGAGGATTGAAGGTTGGGTATTGATGATTGAAGATTGAGGATTGAGGATTGAGGGTTGAGGATTGAGGACGAGGACTGACGGTTGAGGAATGAGGTTTGAGGATTGAGGGTTGTGGAATGAGGACGAGGACTGAGGGTTGAATATTGATGTTTGAGGCCTGAGGATCGAGGATTGAGGATTGAGAATTGATGATTGAGGACTGAGGGTTGAAGATTGAGGATTGGGTATTGAGGATTGAAGAATGACGATTGGGGATTGAGGATTGAGGATTGAGGATTGAAGATTGCGTATTGAGTATTGAAGGTTGAGGATTGTGGATTGATGATTGAGGATTGAGGATTGAATATTGAAGATTGAGTATTGATTCCTGAGGATTGAGGATTGATGATTGAAGATTGAGGATTGGGGATTGGGGATTGAGGATTGAGGAATGTGTATTGAAGGTTGAGGATTGATGATTGAGGATTGAGGATTGAGGATTGGGTATTGAGGATTGAGCATTGAGGTTTGAGGACTGAAGGCTGAGGATTGAGGATTGAGAATTGAGGATTGAGGATGAGGGCTGAGGGTTGAGGATTGAGGTTTGAGGACTGAGGACTGAGGATAGAGGATTTAGAATTGAGGGTTGAGGATTGAGGATTGAAGATTGAGGATTGGGTATTGAGGATTGAAGAATGAGGATTGAGGATTGAGGATTGAGGATTGAGGATTGAGGATTGAGGATTGAGGATTGAGGATTGAGGATTGTGGAATGAGGATTGAAGATTGAGGATTGGGTATTGAGGATTGAAGAATGAGGATTGAGGATTGAGGATTGAGGATTGAGGATTGAGGATTGAGTATTGAGGATTGAAGATTGAGGATTGAGGATTGAGTATTGAGGATTGAGGATTGAAGATTGAGTATTGAGGATTGAAGATTGAGAATTGAGTATTGAGGATTGAGGATTCAGGTTTGAAGATTGAGGATTGAGGATTGAGGATTGAGGATTGAGGATTGAGGATTGAAGATTGAATATTGATGATTGAATATTGAGGACTGAGGATTGAGGGTTGTGGATTGAGGACGAGGACTGAGGGTTGAATATTGATGTTTGAGGTCTGAGGATTAAGGATTGAGGATTGAGAATTGAGGATTGAGGATTGAGGATTGAAGATTGAGGATTGGGTATTGAGGTTTGAAGAATGAGGATTGAGGATTGAGGTTTGAGGATTGAGGATTGCAGATTGAGTATTGAGGATTGGCGATTGAGGATTGAGGATTGAGGATTGAAGATTGAGGATTGAGGATTCAGTGTTGGACAATGAGGATTGATGGTTGAAGATTGAGGGTTGGGGATTGAGGATTGAGGAATGAGTATTGAAGATTGAGGATTGATGATTGAGGATTGAGCATTGAGGATTGAAGATTGAGGATTGGGTATTGAGGATTGAAGAATTAGGATTTAGAATTGAGGATTGGGGATAGAGGATTGAGGGTTGAAGATTGAGGATTGGGTATTGAGGATTGAAGAATGAGGATTGAGGATTGAATATTGAGGATTGGGTATTGAGGATTGAAGAATGAGGATTGAGGATTGAGGCTTGAGGATTGACGATTGAGCATAGAGGATTGAAGATTGAGGACTGGCGATTGAGGATTGAAGATTGAGGATTGAGGATTGAGGATTGAGGATTGAGGATTGAGGATTGAGCATTGAGGATTGAGGATTGAGGACTGAGGCTTGAGGATTGACGATTGAGCATAGAGGATTGAAGATTGAGGACTGGCGATTGAGGATTGAAGATTGAGGATTAAGGACTGAGGATTGGGGATTGAGGTTCTAGGATTGGTGATTGATTTTTGGGGATTGAAGATTGAGGATTGATGATTGAGGATTGAGAATTGACAATTGAGGATTGAGGATTGAGGATTGAGGATTGAGGATTGAGGATTGAGGATTGAGGATTGAAGATTGAGTATTGAGGATTGAATATTGAGGATTGAGGTTTGAGGATTGAGAATGAGGGCTGAGGGTTGAGGATTGAGGTTTGAGTATAGAATCCTGAGAATTCAGGATATTCTATTGAGCATTGAGAATATAGGATTGATGGTTGAGGACTGAGGATTGAGGATTGAGAATTCAGGATTCAGGAACGAGGATTGAAGATTGAGGATTGGGTATTGAGGATTGAAGAATGAGGATTGGGGATGGAGGATTGACGATTGAGTATTGAGTATTGAGGATTGAAGATTGAGTACTGATGACCGAAGATTGAGGATTGAGGATTGAGGGTTGAGGATTGAGGACGAGGACTGACGGTTGAGGATTGAGGTTTGAGGGTTGAGGATTGAGGATTGAGGACTGAGGCTTGAGGATTGACGATTGAGCATAGAGGATTGAAGATTCAGAACTGGCGATTGAGGATTGCTGATTGAGAATTAACGACTGAGGATTGGGGTTTGAGTATCTAGCATTGGAGATTGATTTTTGGGGATTGAAGATTGAGGATTGAGGATTGAGGATTGCTAATTGAGAATTGAGGATGAGGACTGAGGGTTGAGGATTGAGGTTTGAGGAACGAGGATTGAGGATTGAGGATTGAGAATTAAGTATTGAGGATTGAGGATTGAAGATTGAGGATTGGGTATTGAGGATTGAAGAATGAGGATTGAGGATTGACTTTTGAGGATTGAAGATTGAGGATTGGGTATTGAGGATTGAAGAATGAGGATTGGGGATTGACTTTTGAGGTTTGAGGATTGCAGATTGAGTATTGAGGATTGAAGATTGAGGATTGAGAATAGAGGATTGAAGATTGAGGACTGAGGATTGAGGATTGAGTATTGAGGATTGAAGAGTGAGTATTGAGGATTGAAGATTGATGATTGAGGATTGAGTACTGAGGATTGAGGATTGAGGATTGAGGATCGAATATTGAGAATTGAACATTGAGTATTGAGGACTGAAGATTGACGATTGAGGATTGAAGATTGAGGATTGAGGATTGAGGATTGAGGATTGAGCATTGAAGAGTGAGGATTGGGGATTGAGGATTGACGACTGAGGATTGAGTATTGAGGATTGAAGGTTGGGTATTGATGATTGAAGATTGAGGATTGAGGATTGAGGGTTGAGGATTGAGGACGAGGACTGACGGTTGAGGAATGAGGTTTGAGGATTGAGGGTTGTGGAATGAGGACGAGGACTGAGGGTTGAATATTGATGTTTGAGGCCTGAGGATCGAGGATTGAGGATTGAGAATTGATGATTGAGGACTGAGGGTTGAAGATTGAGGATTGGGTATTGAGGATTGAAGAATGACGATTGGGGATTGAGGATTGAGGATTGAGGATTGAAGATTGCGTATTGAGTATTGAAGGTTGAGGATTGTGGATTGATGATTGAGGATTGAGGATTGAATATTGAAGATTGAGTATTGATTCCTGAGGATTGAGGATTGAGGATTGAGTATTGAGAATTGAGGATTGATGGTTGAGTATTGAGGATTGAGGATTGAGGATTGAGTGTTGAAGATTGATGATTGATGATTGAAGATTGAGGATTGGGGATTGGGGATTGAGGATTGAGGAATGTGTATTGAAGGTTGAGGATTGATGATTGAGGATTGAGGATTGAGGATTGGGTATTGAGGATTGAGCATTGAGGTTTGAGGACTGAAGGCTGAGGATTGAGGATTGAGAATTGAGGATTGAGGATGAGGGCTGAGGGTTGAGGATTGAGGTTTGAGGACTGAGGACTGAGGATAGAGGATTTAGAATTGAGGGTTGAGGATTGAGGATTGAAGATTGAGGATTGGGTATTGAGGATTGAAGAATGAGGATTGAGGATTGAGGATTGAGGATTGAGGATTGAGGATTGAGGATTGAGGATTGAGGATTGAGGATTGTGGAATGAGGATTGAAGATTGAGGATTGGGTATTGAGGATTGAAGAATGAGGATTGAGGATTGAGGATTGAGGATTGAGGATTGAGGATTGAGTATTGAGGATTGAAGATTGAGGATTGAGGATTGAGTATTGAGGATTGAGGATTGAAGATTGAGTATTGAGGATTGAAGATTGAGAATTGAGTATTGAGGATTGAGGATTCAGGTTTGAAGATTGAGGATTGAGGATTGAGGATTGAGGATTGAGGATTGAGGATTGAAGATTGAATATTGATGATTGAATATTGAGGACTGAGGATTGAGGGTTGTGGATTGAGGACGAGGACTGAGGGTTGAATATTGATGTTTGAGGTCTGAGGATTAAGGATTGAGGATTGAGAATTGAGGATTGAGGATTGAGGATTGAAGATTGAGGATTGTGCATTGAGGTTTGAAGAATGAGGATTGAGGATTGAGGTTTGAGGATTGAGGATTGCAGATTGAGTATTGAGGATTGGCGATTGAGGATTGAGGATTGAGGATTGAAGATTGAGGATTGAGGATTCAGTGTTGGACAATGAGGATTGATGGTTGAAGATTGAGGGTTGGGGATTGAGGATTGAGGAATGAGTATTGAAGATTGAGGATTGATGATTGAGGATTGAGCATTGAGGATTGAAGATTGAGGATTGGGTATTGAGGATTGAAGAATTAGGATTTAGAATTGAGGATTGGGGATAGAGGATTGAGGGTTGAAGATTGAGGATTGGGTATTGAGGATTGAAGAATGAGGATTGAGGATTGAATATTGAGGATTGGGTATTGAGGATTGAAGAATGAGGATTGAGGATTGAGGCTTGAGGATTGAGGATTGAGGATTGAGCATTGAGGATTGAGGATTGAGGACTGAGGCTTGAGGATTGACGATTGAGCATAGAGGATTGAAGATTGAGGACTGGCGATTGAGGATTGAAGATTGAGGATTAAGGACTGAGGATTGGGGATTGATGTTCTAGGATTGGTGATTGATTTTTGGGGATTGAAGATTGAGGATTGAGGATTGAGGATTGAGAATTGACAATTGAGGATTGAGGATTGAGGATTGAGGATTGAGGATTGAGGATTGAGGATTGAGGATTGAAGATTGAGTATTGAGGATTGAATATTGAGGATTGAGGTTTGAGGATTGAGAATGAGGGCTGAGGGTTGAGGATTGAGGTTTGAGTATAGAATCCTGAGAATTCAGGATATTCTATTGAGCATTGAGAATATAGGATTGATGGTTGAGGACTGAGGATTGAGGATTGAGAATTCAGGATTCAGGATCGAGGATTGAAGATTGAGGATTGGGTATTGAGGATTGAAGAATGAGGATTGGGGATGGAGGATTGACGATTGAGTATTGAGTATTGAGGATTGAAGATTGAGTACTGATGATTGAAGATTGAGGATTGAGGATTGAGGGTTGAGGATTGAGGACGAGGACTGACGGTTGAGGATTGAGGTTTGAGGGTTGAGGATTGAGGATTGAGGACTGAGGCTTGAGGATTGACGATTGAGCATAGAGGATTGAAGATTCAGAACTGGCGATTGAGGATTGCTGATTGAGGATTAAGGACTGAGGATTGGGGTTTGAGGATCTAGGATTGGAGATTGATTTTTGGGGATTGAAGATTGAGGATTGAGGATTGAGGATTGCTAATTGAGAATTGAGGATGAGGACTGAGGGTTGAGGATTGAGGTTTGAGGAACGAGGATTGAGGATTGAGGATTGAGAATTAAGTATTGAGGATTGAGGATTGAAGATTGAGGATTGGGTATTGAGGATTGAAGAATGAGGATTGAGGATTGACTTTTGAGGATTGAAGATTGAGGATTGGGTATTGAGGATTGAAGAATGAGGATTGGGGATTGACTTTTGAGGTTTGAGGATTGCAGATTGAGTATTGAGGATTGAAGATTGAGGATTGAGAATAGAGGATTGAAGATTGAGGACTGAGGATTGAGGATTGAGTATTGAGGATTGAAGATTGAGTATTGAGGATTGAAGATTGATGATTGAGGATTGAGTACTGAGGATTGAGGATTGAGGATTGAGGATCGAAGATTGAGAATTGAACATTGAGTATTGAGGACTGAAGATTGACGATTGAGGATTGAAGATTGAGGATTGAGGATTGAGGATTGAGGATTGAGCATTGAAGAGTGAGGATTGGGGATTGAGGATTGACGACTGAGGATTGAGTATTGAGGATTGAAGGTTGGGTATTGATGATTGAAGATTGAGGATTGAGGATTGAGGGTTGAGGATTGAGGACGAGGACTGACGGTTGAGGAATGAGGTTTGAGGATTGAGGGTTGTGGAATGAGGACGAGGACTGAGGGTTGAATATTGATGTTTGAGGCCTGAGGATCGAGGATTGAGGATTGAGAATTGATGATTGAGGACTGAGGGTTGAAGATTGAGGATTGGGTATTGAGGATTGAAGAATGACGATTGGGGATTGAGGATTGAGGATTGAGGATTGAAGATTGCGTATTGAGTATTGAAGGTTGAGGATTGTGGATTGATGATTGAGGATTGAGGATTGAATATTGAAGATTGAGTATTGATTCCTGAGGATTGAGGATTGAGGATTGAGTATTGAGAATTGAGGATTGATGGTTGAGTATTGAGGATTGAGGATTGAGGATTGAGTGTTGAAGATTGATGATTGATGATTGAAGATTGAGGATTGGGGATTGGGGATTGAGGATTGAGGAATGTGTATTGAAGGTTGAGGATTGATGATTGAGGATTGAGGATTGAGGATTGGGTATTGAGGATTGAGCATTGAGGTTTGAGGACTGAAGGCTGAGGATTGAGGATTGAGAATTGAGGATTGAGGATGAGGGCTGAGGGTTGAGGATTGAGGTTTGAGGACTGAGGACTGAGGATAGAGGATTTAGAATTGAGGGTTGAGGATTGAGGATTGAAGATTGAGGATTGGGTATTGAGGATTGAAGAATGAGGATTGAGGATTGAGGATTGAGGATTGAGGATTGAGGATTGAGGATTGAGGATTGAGGATTGAGGATTGTGGAATGAGGATTGAAGATTGAGGATTGGGTATTGAGGATTGAAGAATGAGGATTGAGGATTGAGGATTGAGGATTGAGGATTGAGGATTGAGTATTGAGGATTGAAGATTGAGGATTGAGGATTGAGTATTGAGGATTGAGGATTGAAGATTGAGTATTGAGGATTGAAGATTGAGAATTGAGTATTGAGGATTGAGGATTCAGGTTTGAAGATTGAGGATTGAGGATTGAGGATTGAGGATTGAGGATTGAGGATTGAAGATTGAATATTGATGATTGAATATTGAGGACTGAGGATTGAGGGTTGTGGATTGAGGACGAGGACTGACGGTTGAGGAATGAGGTTTGAGGATTGAGGGTTGTGGAATGAGGACGAGGACTGAGGGTTGAATATTGATGTTTGAGGCCTGAGGATCGAGGATTGAGGATTGAGAATTGATGATTGAGGACTGAGGGTTGAAGATTGAGGATTGGGTATTGAGGATTGTAGAATGACGATTGGGGATTGAGGATTGAAGATTGAGGATTGAAGATTGCGTATTGAGTATTGAAGGTTGAGGATTGTGGATTGATGATTGAGGATTGAGGATTGAATATTGAAGATTGAGTATTGATTCCTGAGGATTGAGGATTGAGGATTGAGTATTGAGAATTGAGGATTGATGGTTGAGTATTGAGGATTGAGGATTGAGGATTGAGTGTTGAAGATTGATGATTGATGATTGAAGATTGAGGATTGGGGATTGGGGATTGAGGATTGAGGAATGTGTATTGAAGGTTGAGGATTGATGATTGAGGATTGAGGATTGAGGATTGGGTATTGAGGATTGAGCATTGAGGTTTGAGGACTGAAGGCTGAGGATTGAGGATTGAGAATTGAGGATTGAGGATGAGGGCTGAGGGTTGAGGATTGAGGTTTGAGGACTGAGGACTGAGGATAGAGGATTTAGAATTGAGGGTTGAGGATTGAGGATTGAAGATTGAGGATTGGGTATTGAGGATTGAAGAATGAGGATTGAGGATTGAGGATTGAGGATTGAGGATTGAGGATTGAGGATTGAGGATTGTGGAATGAGGATTGAAGATTGAGGATTGGGTATTGAGGATTGAAGAATGAGGATTGAGGATTGAGGATTGAGGATTGAGGATTGAGGATTGAGTATTGAGGATTGAAGATTGAGGATTGAGGATTGAGTATTGAGGATTGAGGATTGAAGATTGAGTATTGAGGATTGAAGATTGAGAATTGAGTATTGAGGATTGAGGATTCAGGTTTGAAGATTGAGGATTGAGGATTGAGGATTGAGGATTGAGGATTGAGGATTGAAGATTGAATATTGATGATTGAATATTGAGGACTGAGGATTGAGGGTTGTGGATTGAGGACGAGGACTGAGGGTTGAATATTGATGTTTGAGGTCTGAGGATTAAGGATTGAGGATTGAGAATTGAGGATTGAGGATTGAGGATTGAAGATTGAGGATTGGGTATTGAGGTTTGAAGAATGAGGATTGAGGATTGAGGTTTGAGGATTGAGGATTGCAGATTGAGTATTGAGGATTGGCGATTGAGGATTGAGGATTGAGGATTGAAGATTGAGGATTGAGGATTCAGTGTTGGACAATGAGGATTGATGGTTGAAGATTGAGGGTTGGGGATTGAGGATTGAGGAATGAGTATTGAAGATTGAGGATTGATGATTGAGGATTGAGCATTGAGGATTGAAGATTGAGGATTGGGTATTGAGGATTGAAGAATTAGGATTTAGAATTGAGGATTGGGGATAGAGGATTGAGGGTTGAAGATTGAGGATTGGGTATTGAGGATTGAAGAATGAGGATTGAGGATTGAGGCTTGAGGATTGAGGATTGAGGATTGAGCATTGAGGATTGAGGATTGAGGACTGAGGCTTGAGGGGTGACGATTGAGCATAGAGGATTGAAGATTGAGGACTGGCGATTGAGGATTGAAGATTGAGGATTAAGGACTGAGGATTGGGGATTGATGTTCTAGTATTGGTGATTGATTTTTGGGGATTGAAGATTGAGGATTGAGGATTGAGGATTGAGAATTGACAATTGAGGATTGAGGATTGAGGATTGAGGATTGAGGATTGAGGATTGAGGATTGAGCATTGAAGATTGAGTATTGAGGATTGAATATTGAGGATTGAGGTTTGAGGATTGAGAATGAGGGCTGAGGGTTGAGGATTGAGGTTTGAGTATAGAATCCTGAGAATTCAGGATATTCTATTGAGCATTGAGAATATAGGATTGATGGTTGAGGACTGAGGATTGAGGATTGAGAATTCAGGATTCAGGATCGAGGATTGAAGATTGAGGATTGGGTATTGAGGATTGAAGAATGAGGATTGGGGATGGAGGATTGACGATTGAGTATTGAGTATTGAGGATTGAAGATTGAGTACTGATGATTGAAGATTGAGGATTGAGGATTGAGGGTTGAGGATTGAGGACGAGGACTGACGGTTGAGGATTGAGGTTTGAGGGTTGAGGATTGAGGATTGAGGACTGAGGCTTGAGGATTGACGATTGAGCATAGAGGATTGAAGATTCAGAACTGGCGATTGAGGATTGCTGATTGAGGATTAAGGACTGAGGATTGGGGTTTGAGGATCTAGGATTGGAGATTGATATTTGGGGATTGAAGATTGCGGATTGAGGATTGAGGATTGCTAATTGAGAATTGAGGATGAGGACTGAGGGTTGAGGATTGAGGTTTGAGGAACGAGGATTGAGGATTGAGGATTGAGAATTAAGTATTGAGGATTGAGGATTGAAGATTGAGGATTGGGTATTGAGGATTGAAGAATGAGGATTGAGGATTGACTTTTGAGGATTGAAGATTGAGGATTGGGTATTGAGGATTGAAGAATGAGGATTGGGGATTGACTTTTGAGGTTTGAGGATTGCAGATTGAGTATTGAGGATTGAAGATTGAGGATTGAGAATAGAGGATTGAAGATTGAGGACTGAGGATTGAGGATTGAGTATTGAGGATTGAAGATTGAGTATTGAGGATTGAAGATTGATGATTGAGGATTGAGTACTGAGGATTGAGGATTGAGGATTGAGGATCGAAGATTGAGAATTGAACATTGAGTATTGAGGACTGAAGATTGACGATTGAGGATTGAAGATTGAGGATTGAGGATTGAGGATTGAAGATTGAGCATTGAAGAGTGAGGATTGGGGATTGAGGATTGACGACTGAGGATTGAGTATTGAGGATTGAAGGTTGGGTATTGATGATTGAAGATTGAGGATTGAGGATTGAGGGTTGAGGATTGAGGACGAGGACTGACGGTTGAGGAATGAGGTTTGAGGATTGAGGGTTGTGGAATGAGGACGAGGACTGAGGGTTGAATATTGATGTTTGAGGCCTGAGGATCGAGGATTGAGGATTGAGAATTGATGATTGAGGACTGAGGGTTGAAGATTGAGGATTGGGTATTGAGGATTGAAGAATGACGATTGGGGATTGAGGATTGAGGATTGAGGATTGAAGATTGCGTATTGAGTATTGAAGGTTGAGGATTGTGGATTGATGATTGAGGATTGAGGATTGAATATTGAAGATTGAGTATTGATTCCTGAGGATTGAGGATTGAGGATTGAGTATTGAGAATTGAGGATTGATGGTTGAGTATTGAGGATTGAGGATTGAGGATTGAGTGTTGAAGATTGATGATTGATGATTGAAGATTGAGGATTGGGGATTGGGGATTGAGGATTGAGGAATGTGTATTGAAGGTTGAGGATTGATGATTGAGGATTGAGGATTGAGGATTGGGTATTGAGGATTGAGCATTGAGGTTTGAGGACTGAAGGCTGAGGATTGAGGATTGAGAATTGAGGATTGAGGATGAGGGCTGAGGGTTGAGGATTGAGGTTTGAGGACTGAGGACTGAGGATAGAGGATTTAGAATTGAGGGTTGAGGATTGAGGATTGAAGATTGAGGATTGGGTATTGAGGATTGAAGAATGAGGATTGAGGATTGAGGATTGAGGATTGAGGATTGAGGATTGAGGATTGAGGATTGAGGATTGAGGATTGAGTATTGAGGATTGAAGATTGAGGATTGAGGATTGAGTATTGAGGATTGAGGATTGAAGATTGAGTATTGAGGATTGAAGATTGAGAATTGAGTATTGAGGATTGAGGATTCAGGTTTGAAGATTGAGGATTGAGGATTGAGGATTGAGGATTGAGGATTGAGGATTGAAGATTGAATATTGATGATTGAATATTGAGGACTGAGGATTGAGGGTTGTGGATTGAGGACGAGGACTGAGGGTTGAATATTGATGTTTGAGGTCTGAGGATTAAGGATTGAGGATTGAGAATTGAGGATTGAGGATTGAGGATTGAAGATTGAGGATTGGGTATTGAGGTTTGAAGAATGAGGATTGAGGATTGAGGTTTGAGGATTGAGGATTGCAGATTGAGTATTGAGGATTGGCGATTGAGGATTGAGGATTGAGGATTGAAGATTGAGGATTGAGGATTCAGTGTTGGACAATGAGGATTGATGGTTGAAGATTGAGGGTTGGGGATTGAGGATTGAGGAATGAGTATTGAAGATTGAGGATTGATGATTGAGGATTGAGCATTGAGGATTGAAGATTGAGGATTGGGTATTGAGGATTGAAGAATTAGGATTTAGAATTGAGGATTGGGGATAGAGGATTGAGGGTTGAAGATTGAGGATTGGGTATTGAGGATTGAAGAATGAGGATTGAGGATTGAGGCTTGAGGATTGAGGATTGAGGATTGAGCATTGAGGATTGAGGATTGAGGACTGAGGCTTGAGGGGTGACGATTGAGCATAGAGGATTGAAGATTGAGGACTGGCGATTGAGGATTGAAGATTGAGGATTAAGGACTGAGGATTGGGGATTGATGTTCTAGTATTGGTGATTGATTTTTGGGGTTGAAGATTGAGGATTGAGGATTGAGGATTGAGAATTGACAATTGAGGATTGAGGATTGAGGATTGAGGATTGAGGATTGAGGATTGAGGATTGAGCATTGAAGATTGAGTATTGAGGATTGAATATTGAGGATTGAGGTTTGAGGATTGAGAATGAGGGCTGAGGGTTGAGGATTGAGGTTTGAGTATAGAATCCTGAGAATTCAGGATATTCTATTGAGCATTGAGAATATAGGATTGATGGTTGAGGACTGAGGATTGAGGATTGAGAATTCAGGATTCAGGATCGAGGATTGAAGATTGAGGATTGGGTATTGAGGATTGAAGAATGAGGATTGGGGATGGAGGATTGACGATTGAGTATTGAGTATTGAGGATTGAAGATTGAGTACTGATGATTGAAGATTCAGGATTGAGGATTGAGGGTTGAGGATTGAGGACGAGGACTGACGGTTGAGGATTGAGGTTTGAGGGTTGAGGATTGAGGATTGAGGACTGAGGCTTGAGGATTGACGATTGAGCATAGAGGATTGAAGATTCAGAACTGGCGATTGAGGATTGCTGATTGAGGATTAAGGACTGAGGATTGGGGTTTGAGGATCTAGGATTGGAGATTGATATTTGGGGATTGAAGATTGAGGATTGAGGATTGAGGATTGCTAATTGAGAATTGAGGATGAGGACTGAGGGTTGAGGATTGAGGTTTGAGGAACGAGGATTGAGGGTTGAGGATTGAGAATTAAGTATTGAGGATTGAGGATTGAAGATTGAGGATTGGGTATTGAGGATTGAAGTATGAGGATTGAGGATTGACTTTTGAGGATTGAAGATTGAGGATTGGGTATTGAGGATTGAGGAATGAGGATTGGGGATTGACTTTTGAGGTTTGAGGATTGCAGATTGAGTATTGAGGATTGAAGATTGAGGATTGAGAATAGAGGATTGAAGATTGAGGACTGAGGATTGAGGATTGAGTATTGAGGATTGAAGATTGAGTATTGAGGATTGAAGATTGATGATTGAGGATTGAGTACTGAGGATTGAGGATTGAGGATTGAGGATCGAAGATTGAGAATTGAACATTGAGTATTGAGGACTGAAGATTGACGATTGAGGATTGAAGATTGAGGATTGAGGATTGAGGATTGAGGATTGAGCATTGAAGAGTGAGGATTGGGGATTGAGGATTGACGACTGAGGATTGAGTATTGAGGATTGAAGGTTGGGTATTGATGATTGAAGATTGAGGATTGAGGATTGAGGGTTGAGGATTGAGGACGAGGACTGACGGTTGAGGAATGAGGTTTGAGGATTGAGGGTTGTGGAATGAGGACGAGGACTGAGGGTTGAATATTGATGTTTGAGGCCTGAGGATCGAGGATTGAGGATTGAGAATTGATGATTGAGGACTGAGGGTTGAAGATTGAGGATTGGGTATTGAGGATTGAAGAATGACGATTGGGGATTGAGGATTGAGGATTGAGGATTGAAGATTGCGTATTGAGTATTGAAGGTTGAGGATTGTGGATTGATGATTGAGGATTGAGGATTGAATATTGAAGATTGAGTATTGATTCCTGAGGATTGAGGATTGAGGATTGAGTATTGAGAATTGAGGATTGATGGTTGAGTATTGAGGATTGAGGATTGAGGATTGAGTGTTGAAGATTGATGATTGATGATTGAAGATTGAGGATTGGGGATTGGGGATTGAGGATTGAGGAATGTGTATTGAAGGTTGAGGATTGATGATTGAGGATTGAGGATTGAGGATTGGGTATTGAGGATTGAGCATTGAGGTTTGAGGACTGAAGGCTGAGGATTGAGGATTGAGAATTGAGGATTGAGGATGAGGGCTGAGGGTTGAGGATTGAGGTTTGAGGACTGAGGACTGAGGATAGAGGATTTAGAATTGAGGGTTGAGGATTGAGGATTGAAGATTGAGGATTGGGTATTGAGGATTGAAGAATGAGGATTGAGGATTGAGGATTGAGGATTGAGGATTGAGGATTGAGGATTGAGGATTGAGGATTGAGGATTGAGGATTGAGTATTGAGGATTGAAGATTGAGGATTGAGGATTGAGTATTGAGGATTGAGGATTGAAGATTGAGTATTGAGGATTGAAGATTGAGAATTGAGTATTGAGGATTGAGGATTCAGGTTTGAAGATTGAGTATTGAGGATTGAGGATTGAGGATTGAGGATTGAGGATTGAAGATTGAATATTGATGATTGAATATTGAGGACTGAGGATTGAGGGTTGTGGATTGAGGACGAGGACTGAGGGTTGAATATTGATGTTTGAGGTCTGAGGATTAAGGATTGAGGATTGAGAATTGAGGATTGAGGATTGAGGATTGAAGATTGAGGATTGGGTATTGAGGTTTGAAGAATGAGGATTGAGGATTGAGGTTTGAGGATTGAGGATTGCAGATTGAGTATTGAGGATTGGCGATTGAGGATTGAGGATTGAGGATTGAAGATTGAGGATTGAGGATTCAGTGTTGGACAATGAGGATTGATGGTTGAAGATTGAGGGTTGGGGATTGAGGATTGAGGAATGAGTATTGAAGATTGAGGATTGATGATTGAGGATTGAGCATTGAGGATTGAAGATTGAGGATTGGGTATTGAGGATTGAAGAATTAGGATTTAGAATTGAGGATTGGGGATAGAGGATTGAGGGTTGAAGATTGAGGATTGGGTATTGAGGATTGAAGAATGAGGATTGAGGATTGAATATTGAGGATTGGGTATTGAGGATTGAAGAATGAGGATTGAGGATTGAGGCTTGAGGATTGAGGACTGAGGATTGAAGATTGAGGATTGGGGATTGAGGATTGACGATTGAGGATTGAGTATTGAGGACTGAAGATTGAGGAATGGGTATTGAGGATTGAAGAATGAGGATTGAGGATTGAGGATTGAGGATTGAGGATTGCAGATTGAGTATTGAGGATTGAAGATTGAGGATTCAGGATTGAGGATTGAGGATTGAGTATTGAGGATTGAACATTGAGGATTGAGTATTGAGGATTGAAGATTGAATATTGAGGACTGGGGATTGAGGGTTGTGGATTGAGGACGAGGACTGAGGGTTGAATATTGATGTTTGATGTCAGAGGATTAAGGATTCAGGATTGAGAATTGAGGATTGAAGATTGAGGATTGAAGATTGAGGAATGGGTATTGAGGATTGAAGAATGAGGATTGAGGATTGAGGATTGAGGATTGAGGATTGCAGATTGAGTATTGAGGATTGAAGATTGAGGATTCAGGATTGAGGATTGAGGATTGAGGATTGAGGATTGAGGATTGTGGATTGAAGATTGGGTATTGAGGATTGAAGATTGAGGATTGAGGATTGAGGATTGAGGATTGAGGATTGAGCATTGAAGATTGAGGATTGGGGATTGAGGATTGACGATTGAGGATTGAGTATTGAGGACTGAAGATTGAGGAATGGGTATTGAGGATTGAAGAATGAGGATTGAGGATTGAGGATTGAGGATTGAGTATTGCAGATTGAGTATTGAGGATTGAAGATTGAGGATTCAGGATTGAAGATTGAGGATTGAGGATTGAGGATTGAGAATTGACAATTGAGGATGAGGACTGAGGGTTGAGGATTGAAGTTTGAGGAACGAGGATTGAGGGTTGAGGATTGAGGACTGAGAATTGACGATTGAGTATTGGAGATTGAGGATTTATGACTGAGGATTGAGGATTGAGGATTGAGGATTGAGGATTGAGGATTGAGGATTGAGGGTTGAAGATTGAGTATTGGAGATTGCATATTGAGGATTGAGGATTGAGGATTGAGAATGAGGCTGAGGGTTGAGGATTGAGGATTGAGTATAGAATCCTGAGAATTCAGGATATTCTATTGAGCATTGAGAATTTAGGATTGATGGTTGAGTATTGAGGATTGAGGATTGAGGATTGAGGATTGAGGGTTGAGGATTGAGGATTGAAGATTGAGTATTGAGGATTGAAGATTGAGGATTGAGGATTGAGGATTGAGGATTGAGGATTGAGCATTGAGGATTGAGGATTGGGGATAGAGGATTGACGATTGAGGACTGGCGATTGAGGATTGAAGATTGAGGATTAAGGACTGAGGATTGGGGATTGAGGTTCTAGGATTGGAGATTGATTTTTGGGGATTGAAGATTGAGGATTGAGGATTGAGGATTGAGAATTGACAATTGCGGATGAGGACTGAGGGTTGAGGTATGAAGTTTGAGGAACGAGGATTGAGGATTGAGGATTGAGGACTGAGGATTGACGATTGAGTATTGAAGATTGAGGATTTATGACTGAGGATTGAGGATTGAGGATTGAGGATTGAGGATTGAGGATTGATGATTGAGTATTGAAGATTGAGGATTGAAGAATGAGGATTGAGGATTGAGGATTGAGGATTGAAGATTGAGGTTTGGGTATTGAGGATTGAAGAATGAGGATTGAGGATTGAGGATTGAGGATTGAGGATTGAGGATTGAGTATTGAGGATAGAAGACTGAGGATTGAGGATTGAGGATTGAGGATTGAGGTTTGAGGATTGAGGATTGAGGATTGAGGATTGAGTATTGAGGATTGAAGATTGAATATTGATGATTGAAGGTTGAGGATTGAGTATTGAGTGTTGTGGATTGAGGACGAGGACTGAGGGTTGAATATTGATGTTTGAGGTCTGAGGATTGAGGATTGAGGATTGAGGATTGAGAATTGAGGATTAAGGATTGAAGATTGAATATTGATGATTGAATATTGAGGACTGAGGATTGAGGTTTGTGGATTGAGGACGAGGACTGAGGGTTGAATATTGATGTTTGAGGTCTGAGGATTAAGGATTGAGGATTGAGAATTGAGGATTGAGGATTGAGGATTGAAGATTGAGGATTGGGTATTGAGGATTGAAGAATGAGGATTGGGGATTGAGGATTGACGATTGAGTATTGAGTATTGAGGATTGAAGATTGAGGATTGAGGATTGAGGGTTGAGGATTGAGGACGAGGACTGACGGTTGAGGATTGAGGTTTGAGGGTTGAGGATTGAGGATTGAGGATTGAGGATTGAGGATTGAAGATTGAATATTGATGATTGAAGGTTGAGGATTGAGTATTGAGTGTTGTGGATTGAGGACGAGGACTGAGGGTTGACTATTGATGTTTGACGTCTGAGGATTGAGGATTGGGGATTGAGAATCGATGATTGAGGATTCAGGATTGAGGATTGAGGATTGAAGATTGAGTATTGAAGATTGAAGATTGAGGATTGAGTATTGAGTGTTGAGGATTGAGGATTGAGGTTTGAAGATAGAGGATTGAGGATTGAGGATTGAAGATTGTGTATTGAGGATTGAAGATTGAGGATTGAGTATTGAGGATTGAAGATTGAATATTGAGGACTGAGGATTGAGGGTTGTGGATTGAGGACGAGGACTGAGGGTTGAATATTGATGTTTGATGTCAGAGGATTGAGGATTGAGGATTGAAGGTTGAGGATTGAGTATTGAGGATTGAGGATTGAGGATTGAGCATTGAAGATTGAGGATTGGGGATTGAGGATTGACGATTGAGGATTGAGTATTGAGGACTGAAGATTGCGGAATGGGTATTGAGGATTGAAGAATGAGGATTGAGGATTGAGGATTGAGGATTGAGTATTGCAGATTGAGTATTGAGGATTGAAGATTGAGGATTCAGGATTGAGGATTGAGGATTGAAGATTGAGTATTGAGGATTGAAGATTGAGGATTGAGTATTGAGTGTTGAGGATTGAGGATTGAGGTTTGAAGATAGAGGATTGAGGATTGAGAATTGAGGATTGAGGATTAAGGATTGAAGATTGAAGATTGATGATTGAATATTGAGGACTGAGGATTGAGGTTTGTGGATTGAGGACGAGGACTGAGGGTTGAATATTGATGTTTGAGGTCTGAGGATTAAGGATTGAGGATTGAGAATTGAGGATTGAGGATTGAGGATTGAAGATTGAGGATTGGGTATTGAGGATTGAAGAATGAGGATTGGGGATTGAGTATTGACGATTGAGTATTGAGTATTGAGGATTGAAGATTGAGTACTGATGATTGAAGATTGAGGATTGAGGATTGAGGGTTGAGGATTGAGGACGAGGACTGACGCTTGAGGATTGAGGTTTGAGGGTTGAGGATTGAGGATTGAGGACTGAGGCTTGAGGATTGACGATTGAGCATAGAGGATTGAAGATTCAGAACTGGCGATTGAGGATTGCTGATTGAGTATTAAGGACTGAGGATTGGGGTTTGAGGATCTAGGATTGGAGATTGATTTTTGGGGATTGAAGATTGAGGATTGAGGATTGAGGATTGCTAATTGTGAATTGAGGATGAGGACTGAGGGTTGAGGATTGAGGTTTGAGGAACGAGGATTGAGGATTGAGGATTGAGAATTAAGTATTGAGGATTGAGGATTGAAGATTGAGGATTGGGTATTGAGGATTGAAGAATGAGGATTGAGGATTGACTTTTGAGGATTGAAGATTGAGGATTGGGTATTGAGGATTGAAGAATGAGGATTGAGGATTGACTTTTGAGGTTTGAGGATTGCAGATTGAGTATTGAGGATTGAAGATTGAGGATTGAGAATAGAGGATTGAAGATTGAGGACTGAGGATTGAGGATTGAGGATTGAGGATTGAGGATTGAGGATTGAAGATTGAGTATTGGAGATTGAATATTGAGGATTGAGGATTGAGGATTGAGAATGAGGCTGAGGGTTGAGGATTGAGGATTGAGTATAGAATCCTGAGAATTCAGGATATTCTAATGAGCATTGAGAATTTAGGATTGATGGTTGAGTATTGAGGATTGAGGATTGAGGATTCAGGATTGAGGATTGGGGATTGAGGATTGAGGATTGAAGATTGAGTATTGAGGATTGAAGATTGAGGATTGAGGATTGAGGATTGAGGATTGAGGATTGAGCATTGAGGATTGAGGATGGGGATAGAGGATTGACGATTGAGGGTTGAGTATTGAGGATTGAAGATTGAGTACTGATGATTGAAGATTGAGGATTGAGGATTGAGGGTTGAGGATTGAGGACGAGGACTGACGGTTGAGGATTGAGGTTTGAGGATTGAGGATTGAGGATTGAGGACTGAGGCTTGAGGATTGACGATTGAGCATAGAGGATTGAAGATTGAGGACTGGCGATTGAGGATTGAAGATTGAGGATTAAGGACTGAGGATTGGGAATTGAGGTTCTAGGATTGGAGATTGATTTTTGGGGATTGAAGATTGAGGATTGAGGATTGAGGATTGAGAATTGACAATAGCGGATGAGGACTGAGGGTTGAGGATTGAAGTTTGAGGAACGAGGATTGAGGATTGAGGATTGAGGACTGAGGATTGACGCTTGAGTATTGAAGATTGAGGATTTATGACTGAGGATTGAGGATTGAGGATTGAGGATTGAGGATTGAGGATTGAGGATTGATGATTGAGTATTGAAGATTGAGGATTGAAGAATGAGGATTGAGGATTGAGGATTGAGGATTGAAGATTGAGGTTTGGGTATTGAGGATTGAAGAATGAGGATTGAGGATTGAGGATTGAGGATTGAGGATTGAGGATTGAGGATTGAGTATTGAGGATAGAAGACTGAGGATTGAGGATTGAGGATTGAGGATTGAGGATTGAGTTTTGAGGATTGAGGATTGAGGATTGAGGATTGAGTATTGAGGATTGAAGATTGAATATTGAGGACTGAGGATTGAGGGTTGTGGATTGAGGACGAGGACTGAGGGTTGAATATTGATGTTTGATGTCAGAGGATTGAGGATTGAGGATTGAAGATTGAGGATTGAGGATTGAGGATTGAGGATTGAGGATTGAGCATTGAAGATTGAGGATTGGGGATTGAGGATTGACGATTGAGTATTGAGTATTGAGGACTGAAGATTGAGGAATGGGTATTGAGGATTGAAGAATGAGGATTGAGGATTGAGGATTGAGGATTGAGTATTGCAGATTGAGTATTGAGGATTGAAGATTGAGGATTCAGGATTGAGGATTGAGGATTGAAGATTGAGTATTGAGGATTGAAGATTGAGGATTGAGTATTGAGTGTTGAGGATTGAGGATTGAGGTTTGAAGATAGAGGATTGAGGATTGAGAATTGAGGATTGAGGATTAAGGATTGAAGATTGAATATTGATGATTGAATATTGAGGACTGAGGATTGAGGTTTGTGGATTGAGGACGAGGACTGAGGGTTGAATACTGATGTTTGAGGTCTGAGGATTAAGGATTGAGGATTGAGAATTGAGGATTGAGGATTGAGGACTGAAGATTGAGGATTGGGTATTGAGGATTGAAGAATGAGGATTGGGGATTGAGTATTGACGATTGAGTATTGAGTATTGAGGATTGAAGATTGAGTACTGATGATTGAAGATTGAGGATTGAGGATTGAGGGTCTAGGATTGAGGACGAGGACTGACGCTTGAGGATTGAGGTTTGAGGGTTGAGGATTGAGGATTGAGGACTGAGGCTTGAGGATTGACGATTGAGCATAGAGGATTGAAGATTCAGAACTGGCGATTGAGGATTGCTGATTGAGTATTAAGGACTGAGGATTGGGGTTTGAGGATCTAGGATTGGAGATTGATTTTTGGGGATTGAAGATTGAGGATTGAGGATTGAGGATTGCTAATTGAGAATTGAGGATGAGGACTGAGGGTTGAGGATTGAGGTTTGAGGAACGAGGACTGAGGATTGAGGATTGAGAATTAAGTATTGAGGATTGAGGATTGAAGATTGAGGATTGGGTATTGAGGATTGAAGAATGAGGATTGAGGATTGACTTTTGAGGATTGAAGGTTGAGGATTGGGTATTGAGGATTGAAGAATGAGGATTGAGGATTGACTTTTGAGGTTTGAGGATTGCAGATTGAGTATTGAGGATTGAAGATTGAGGATTGAGAACAGAGGATTGAAGATTGAGGACTGAGGATTGAGGATTGAGGATTGAGGATTGAGGATTGAGGATTGAAGATTGAGTATTGGAGATTGAATATTGAGGATTGAGGATTGAGGATTGAGAATGAGGCTGAGGGTTGAGGATTGAGGATTGAGTATAGAATCCTGAGAATTCAGGATATTCTATTGAGCATTGAGAATTTAGGATTGATGGTTGAGTATTGAGGATTGAGGATTGAGGATTGAGGATTGAGGATTGAGGATTGAGGATTGAGGATTGAAGATTGAGTATTGAGGATTGAAGATTGAGGATTGAGGATTGAGGATTGAGGATTGAGGATTGAGCATTGAGGATTGAGGATTGGGGATAGAGGATTGACGATTGAGGATTGAGTATTGAGGATTGAAGATTGAGTACTGATGATTGAAGATTGAGGATTGAGGATTGAGGGTTGAGGATTGAGGACGAGGACTGACGGTTGAGGATTGAGGTTTGAGGATTGAGGATTGAGGATTGAGGACTGAGGCTTGAGGATTGACGATTGAGCATAGAGGATTGAAGATTGAGGACTGGCGATTGAGGATTGAAGATTGAGGATTAAGGACTGAGGATTGGGAATTGAGGTTCTAGGATTGGAGATTGATTTTTGGGGATTGAAGATTGAGGATTGAGGATTGAGGATTGAGAATTGACAATAGCGGATGAGGACTGAGGGTTGAGGATTGAAGTTTGAGGAACGAGGATTGAGGATTGAGGATTGAGGACTGAGGATTGACGATTGAGTATTGAAGATTGAGGATTTATGACTGGGGATTGAGGATTGAGGATTGAGGATTGAGGATTGAGGATTGATGATTGAGTATTGAAGATTGAGGATTGAAGAATGAGGATTGAGGATTGAGGATTGAGGATTGAAGATTAAGGTTTGGGTATTGAGGATTGAAGAATGATGTTTGAGGTCTGAGGATTAAGGATTGAGGATTGAGAATTGAGGATTGAGGATTGAGGATTGAAGATTGAGGATTGGGTATTGAGGTTTGAAGAATGAGGATTGAGGATTGAGGTTTGAGGATTGAGGATTGCAGATTGCGTATTGAGGATTGGCGATTGAGGATTGAGGATTGAGGATTGAAGATTGAGGATTGAGGATTGAGGATTGAGGATTGAGGATTGAAGATTGAGTATTGAGGATTGAAGACTGAGGGTTGAGGATTGAGTACTGAGGCTTGAGTATTGAGGACTGAGGATTGAAGATTGAGAATTGAAGATTGAGTATTGAGGACTGAATATTGACGATTGAGGATTGAAGATTGAGGATTGAGGATTGAGGATTGAGGATTGAGGATTCAGTGTTGGACAATGAGGATTGATGGTTGAAGATTGAGGATTGGGGATTGAGGATTGAGAATTGAGGATTGAAGATAGAGGATTGGGTATTGAGGATTGAAGAATGAGGATTGAGGATTGAGGATTGAGGATTGAGGATTGAAGATTGAGTATTGAGGATTGAAGATTGAGGATTGAGGATTGAGGATTGAGTATTGAGGATTGAAGATTGAGTATTGAGGATTGAAGATTGATGATTGAGTATTGAGGATTGAAGATTGAATATTGAGGACTGAGGATTGAGGGTTGTGGATTGAGGACGAGGACTGAGGGTTGAATATTGATGTTTGAGGTCTGAGGATTAAGGATTGAGGATTGAGGATTGAAGATTGAGGAATGGGTATTGAGGATTGAAGAATGAGTATTGAGGATTGTGGATTGAGGATTGAGGATTGAGTATTGAGGATAGAAGACTGAGGATTGAGGATTGAGGATTGAGGATTGAGGATTGAGGTTTGAGGATTGAGGATTGAGGATTGAGGATTGAGGATTGAGGATTGAAGATTGAATATTGATGATTGAAGGTTGAGGATTGAGTATTGAGTGTTGTGGATTGAGGACGAGGTCTGAGGGTTGATTATTGATGTTTGAGGTCTGAGGATTGAGGATTGAGGATTGAGAATTGATGATTGAGGATTCAGGATTGAGGATTGAGGATTGAAGATTGAGTATTGAGGATTGAAGATTGAGGATTGAGTATTGAGTGTTGAGGATTGAGGATTGAGGTTTGAAGATAGAGGATTGAGGATTGAGGATTGAGAATTGAGGATTAAGGATTGAAGATTGAATATTGATGATTGAATATTGAGGACTGAGGATTGAGGTTTGTGGATTGAGGACGAGGACTGAGGGTTGAATATTGATGTTTGAGGTCTGAGGATTAAGGATTGAGGATTGGGAATTGAGGATTGAGGATTGAGGATTGAAGATTGAGGATTGGGTATTGAGGATTGAAGAATGAGGATTGGGGATTGAGGATTGACGATTGAGTATTGAGTATTGAGGATTGAAGATTGAGTACTGATGATTGAAGATTGAGGATTGAGGATTGAGGGTTGAGGATTGAGGACGAGGACTGACGGTTGAGGATTGAGGTTTGAGGGTTGAGGATTGAGGATTGAGGACTGAGGCTTCAGGATTGACGATTGAGCATAGAGGATTGAAGATTCAGGACTGGCGATTGAGGATTGCAGATTGAGGATTAAGGACTGAGGATTGGGGTTTGAGGATCCAGGATTGGAGATTGATTTTTGGGGATTGAAGATTGAGGATTGAGGATTGAGGATTGCTAATTGAGAATTGAGGATGAGGACTGAGGGTTGAGGATGGAGGTTTGAGGAACGAGGATTGAGGATTGAGGATTGAGAATTAAGTATTGAGGATTGAGGATTGAAGATTGAGGATTGGGTATTGAGGATTGAAGAATGAGGATTGAGGATTGACTTTTGAGGATTGAAGATTGAGGATTGGGTATTGAGGATTGAAGAATGAGGATTGAGGATTGACTTTTGAGGTTTGAGGATTGCAGTTTGAGTATTGAGGATTGAAGATTGAGGATTGAGAATAGAGGATTGAAGATTGAGGATTGAGGATTGAGGATTGAGTATTGAGGATTGAAGATTGAGTATTGAGGATTGAAGATTGAGGATTGAGGATTGAGTACTGAGGATTGAGGATTGAGGATTGAGGATCGAAGATTGAGAATTGAAGATTGAGTATTGAGGACTGAAGATTGACGATTGAGGATTGAAGATTGAGGATTGAGGATTGAGGATGGAGGATTGAGCATTGAAGCGTGAGGATTGGGGATTGAGGATTGACGACTGAGGATTGAGTATTGAGGATTGAAGGTTGGGTATTGATGATTGAAGATTGAGGATTGAGGATTGAGGGTTGAGGATTGAGGACGAGGACTGACGGTTGAGGAATGAGGTTTGAGGATTGAGGGTTGTGGAATGAGGACGAGGACTGAGGGTTGAATATTGATGTTTGAGGCCTGAGGATTGAGGATTGAGGATTGAGAATTGATGATTGAGGACTGAGGGTTGAAGATTGAGGATTGGGTATTGAGGATTGAAGAATGACGATTGGGGATTGAGGATTGAGGATTGAGGATTGAAGCTTGAGTATTGAGTATTGAAGGTTGAGGATTGTGGATTGAGGATTGAGGATTGAATATTGAAGATTGAGTATTGATTCCTGAGGATTGAGGATTGAGGATTGAGTATTGAGAATTGAGGATTGATGGTTGAGTATTGAGGATTGAGGGTTGAGGACTGAGGATTGAGTGTTGAAGATTGATGATTGATGATTGAAGATTGAGGATTGGGGATTGAGGATTGAGGATTGAAGATTGAGGATTGGGGATTGAGGATTGAGGATTGAGTACTGAGGATTGAGGATTGAGGATTGAGGATCGAAGATTGAGAATTGAAGATTGAGCATTGAGGACTGAAGATTGACGATTGAGGATTGAAGATTGAGGATTGAGGATTGAGGATTGAAGATTGAGTATTGAGGATTGAAGATTGAGGATTGAGGATTGAGGATTGAGGATTGAGGATTGAAGATTGAGTATTGAGGATTGAAGATTGAGAATTGAGTATTGAGGATTGAGGATTCAGGTTTGAAGATTGAGGATTGAGGATTGAGGATTGAGGATTGAGGATTGAGGATTGAGGATTGAAGATTGAATATTGATGATTGAATATTGAGGACTGAGGATTGAGGGTTGTGGATTGAGGACGAGGACTGAGGGTTGAATATTGATGTTTGAGGTCTGAGGATTAAGGATTGAGGATTGAGAATTGAGGATTGAGGATTGAGGATTGAAGATTGAGGATTGGGTATTGAGGTTTGAAGAATGAGGATTGAGGATTGAGGTTTGAGGATTGAGGATTGCAGATTGAGTATTGAGGATTGGCGATTGAGGATTGAGGATTGAGGATTGAAGATTGAGGATTGAGGATTGAGGATTGAGGATTGAGGATTGAAGATTGAGTATTGAGGATTGAATATTGAGGGTTGAGGATTGAGTACTGAGGATTGAGTATTGAGGACTGAGGATTGAAGATTGAGAATTGAAGATTGAGTATTGAGGACTGAATATTGACGATTGAGGATTGAAGATTGAGGATTGAGGATTGAGGATTGAGGATTGAGGATTCAGTGTTGGACAATGAGGATTGATGGTTGAAGATTGAGGATTGAGGATTGAAGATTGAGGATTGGGTATAGAGGATTGAAGAATGAGGATTGAGGATTGAGGATTGAGGATTGAGGATTGAAGATTGAGTATTGAGGATTGAAGGTTGAGGATTGAGGATTGAGGATTGAGTATTGAGGATTGAAGATTGAGTATTGAGGATTGAAGATTGATGATTGAGTATTGAGGATTGAAGATTGAATATTGAGGACTGAGGATTGAGGGTTGTGGATTGAGGACGAGGACTGAGGGTTGAATATTGATGTTTGAGGTCTGAGGATTAAGGATTGAGGATTGAGAATTGAGGATTGAGGACTGAGGATTGAAGATTGAGGAATGGGTATTGAGGATTGAAGAATGAGTATTGAGGATTGAGGATTGAGGATTGTGGATTGCAGATTGAGTATTGAGGATTGAAGATTGAGGATTCAGGATTGAGGATTGAGGATTGAGGATTGAGGATTGAGGATTGAGGATTGAAGATTGGGTATTGAGGATTGAAGATTGAGGATTGAGGATTGAGGATTGAGGATTGAGGATTGAGCATTGAAGATTGAGGATTGGGGATTGAGGATTGACGATTGAGGATTGAGTATTGAGGATTGAAGATTGAGTACTGATGATTGAAGATTGAGGATTGAGGATTGAGGGTTGAGGATTGAGGACGAGGACTGACGGTTGAGGATTGAGGTTTGAGGATTGAGGATTGAGGATTGAGGATTGAGGACTGAGGCTTGAGGATTGACGATTGAGCATAGAGGATTGAAGATTGAGGACTGGCGATTGAGGATTGAAGATTGAGGATTGAGGATTGAGGATTGAGGATTGAGGATTGAGGATTGAGGATTGAGCATTGAGGATTGAGGATTGAGCATTGAGGATTGAGGATTGGGGATAGAGGATTGACGATTGAGGATTGAGTATTGAGGATTGAAGATTGAGTACTGATGATTGAAGATTGAGGATTGAGGATTGAGGGTTGAGGATTGAGGACGAGGACTGACGGTTGAGGATTGAGGTTTGAGGATTGAGGATTGAGGATTGAGGTCTGAGGCTTGAGGATTGACGATTGAGCATAGAGGATTGAAGATTGAGGACTGGCGATAGAGGATTGAAGATTGAGGATTAAGGACTGAGGATTGGGGATTGAGGTTCTAGGATTGGAGATTGATTTTTGGGGATTGAAGGCAGAGGATTGAGGATTGAGGATTGAGAATTGACAATTGCGGATGAGGACTGAGGGTTGAGGATTGAAGTTTGAGGAACGAGGATTGAGGATTGAGGATTGATGACTGAGGATTGAGGATTGAGTATTGAAGATTGAGGATTTATGACTGAGGATTGAGGATTGAGGATTGAGGATTGAGGATTGAGGATTGACAATTGAGTATTGAAGATTGAGGATTGAAGAATGAGGATTGAGGATTGAGTATTGAGGATTGAAGATTGAGGTTTGGGTATTGAGGTTGAAGAATGAGGATTGAGGATTGAGGATTGAGGATTGAGGATTGAGGATTGAGGATTGAGGATTGAGGATTGAGTATTGAGGATTGAAGACTGATGATTGAGGATTGAGGATTGAGGGTTGAGGATTGAGGTTCGAGGATTGAGGATTGAGGATTGAGGATTCAGGATTGGGTATTGAAGATTGAATATTGATGATTGAAGGTTGAGGATTGAGTATTGAGTGTTGTGGATTGAGGACGAGGACTGAGGGTTGAATATTGTTGTTTGAGGTCTGAGGATTGAGGATTGAGGATTGAGAATTGATGATTGAGGATTGAGGATTGAAGATTGAGGATTGGGTATTGAGGATTGAAGAATGAGGATTGAGGATTGAGGATTGAGTATTGAGGATTGCAGATTGAGTATTGAGGATTGAAGGTTGAGGATTCAGGATTGAGGACTGAGGATTGAGGATTGAGGATTGAGGATTGAGGATTGAGGATTGAGGATTGAAGATTGAGTATTGAGGATTGAAGATAGAGGATTGAGTATTGAGGATTGAGGATTGAGGTTTGAAGATTGAGGATTGAGGATTGAGGATTGAGGATTGAGGATTGAGGATTGAAGATTGGGTATTGAGGATTGAAGATTGAGGATTGAGTATTGAGGATTGAGGATTGAGGATTGAGCATTGAAGATTGAGGATTGGGGATTGAGGATTGACGATTGAGGATTGAGTATTGAGGATTGAAGATTGAGTACTGATGATTGAAGATTGAGGATTGAGGATTGAGGGTTGAGGATTGAGGACGAGGACTGACGGTTGAGGATTGGGGTTTGAGGATTGAGGATTGAGGATTGAGGACTGAGGCTTGAGGATTGACGATTGAGCATAGAGGATTGAAGATTGAGGACTGGCGATTGAGGATTGAAGATTGAATATTGAGGACTGAGGATTGAGGGTTGTGGATTGAGAACGAGGACTGAGGGTTGAATACTGATGTTTGAGGTCTGAGGGTTAAGGATTGAGGATTGAGAATTGAGGATTGAGGATTGAGGATTGAAGATTGAGGAATGGGTATTGAGGACTGAAGAATGAGGATTGAGGATTGAGGATTGAGGATTGAGGTTTGCAGATTGAGTATTGAGGATTGAAGATTGAGGATTCAGGATTGAGGATTGAGGATTCAGGATTGAGGATTGAGGATTGAAGATTGAGGATTGAGGATTGAGGATTGAGGATTGAGGATTGAAGATTGAGTATTGAAGATTGAGGATTGACGATTGAGCATAGAGGATTGAAGATTGAGGACTGGCGATTGAGGATTGAAGATTGAGGATTGAGGATTGAGGATTGAGGATTGAGGATTGAGGATTGAGGATTGAGCATTGAGGATTGAGGATTGAGGACTGAGGCTTGAGGATTGACGATTGAGCATAGAGGATTGAAGATTGAGGACTGGCGATTGAGGATTGAAGATTGAGGATTAAGGACTGAGGATTGGGGATTGAGGTTCTAGGATTGGTGATTGATTTTTGGGGATTGAAGATTGAGGATTGAGGATTGAGGATTGAGAATTGACAATTGAGGATTGAGGATTGAGGATTGAGGATTGAGGATTGAGGATTGAGGATTGAGGATTGAGGATTGAAGATTGAGTATTGAGGATTGAATATTGAGGATTGAGGTTTGAGGATTGAGAATGAGGGCTGAGGGTTGAGGATTGAGGTTTGAGTATAGAATCCTGAGAATTCAGGATATTCTATTGAGCATTGAGAATATAGGATGGATGGTTGAGGACTGAGGATTGAGGATTGAGAATTCAGGATTCAGGATCGAGGATTGAAGATTGAGGATTGGGTATTGAGGATTGAAGAATGAGGATTGGGGATGGAGGATTGACGATTGAGTATTGAGTATTGAGGATTGAAGATTGAGTACTGATGATTGAAGATTGAGGATTGAGGATTGAGGGTTGAGGATTGAGGACGAGGACTGACGGTTGAGGATTGAGGTTTGAGGGTTGAGGATTGAGGATTGAGGACTGAGGCTTGAGGATTGACGATTGAGCATAGAGGATTGAAGATTCAGAACTGGCGATTGAGGATTGCTGATTGAGGATTAAGGACTGAGGATTGGGGTTTGAGGATCTAGGATTGGAGATTGATTTTTGGGGATTGAAGATTGAGGATTGAGGATTGAGGATTGCTAATTGAGAATTGAGGATGAGGACTGAGGGTTGAGGATTGAGGTTTGAGGAACGAGGATTGAGGATTGAGGATTGAGAATTAAGTATTGAGGATTGAGGATTGAAGATTGAGGATTGGGTATTGAGGATTGAAGAATGAGGATTGAGGATTGACTTTTGAGGATTGAAGATTGAGGATTGGGTATTGAGGATTGAAGAATGAGGATTGGGGATTGACTTTTGAGGTTTGAGGATTGCAGATTGAGTATTGAGGATTGAAGATTGAGGATTGAGAATAGAGGATTGAAGATTGAGGACTGAGGATTGAGGATTGAGTATTGAGGATTGAAGATTGAGTATTGAGGATTGAAGATTGATGATTGAGGATTGAGTACTGAGGATTGAGGATTGAGGATTGAGGATCGAAGATTGAGAATTGAACATTGAGTATTGAGGACTGAAGATTGACGATTGAGGATTGAAGATTGAGGATTGAGGATTGAGGATTGAGGATTGAGCATTGAAGAGTGAGGATTGGGGATTGAGGATTGACGACTGAGGATTGAGTATTGAGGATTGAAGGTTGGGTATTGATGATTGAAGATTGAGGATTGAGGATTGAGGGTTGAGGATTGAGGACGAGGACTGACGGTTGAGGAATGAGGTTTGAGGATTGAGGGTTGTGGAATGAGGACGAGGACTGAGGGTTGAATATTGATGTTTGAGGCCTGAGGATCGAGGATTGAGGATTGAGAATTGATGATTGAGGACTGAGGGTTGAAGATTGAGGATTGGGTATTGAGGATTGAAGAATGACGATTGGGGATTGAGGATTGAGGATTGAGGATTGAAGATTGCGTATTGAGTATTGAAGGTTGAGGATTGTGGATTGATGATTGAGGATTGAGGATTGAATATTGAAGATTGAGTATTGATTCCTGAGGATTGAGGATTGAGGATTGAGTATTGAGAATTGAGGATTGATGGTTGAGTATTGAGGATTGAGGATTGAGGATTGAGTGTTGAAGATTGATGATTGATGATTGAAGATTGAGGATTGGGGATTGGGGATTGGGGATTGAGGATTGAGGAATGTGTATTGAAGGTTGAGGATTGATGATTGAGGATTGAGGATTGAGGATTGGGTATTGAGGATTGAGCATTGAGGTTTGAGGACTGAAGGCTGAGGATTGAGGATTGAGAATTGAGGATTGAGGATGAGGGCTGAGGGTTGAGGATTGAGGTTTGAGGACTGAGGACTGAGGATAGAGGATTTAGAATTGAGGGTTGAGGATTGAGGATTGAAGATTGAGGATTGGGTATTGAGGATTGAAGAATGAGGATTGAGGATTGAGGATTGAGGATTGAGGATTGAGGATTGAGGATTGAGGATTGAGGATTGAGGATTGTGGAATGAGGATTGAAGATTGAGGATTGGGTATTGAGGATTGAAGAATGAGGATTGAGGATTGAGGATTGAGGATTGAGGATTGAGGATTGAGTATTGAGGATTGAAGATTGAGGATTGAGGATTGAGTATTGAGGATTGAGGATTGAAGATTGAGTATTGAGGATTGAAGATTGAGAATTGAGTATTGAGGATTGAGGATTCAGGTTTGAAGATTGAGGATTGAGGATTGAGGATTGAGGATTGAGGATTGAGGATTGAAGATTGAATATTGATGATTGAATATTGAGGACTGAGGATTGAGGGTTGTGGATTGAGGACGAGGACTGAGGGTTGAATATTGATGTTTGAGGTCTGAGGATTAAGGATTGAGGATTGAGAATTGAGGATTGAGGATTGAGGATTGAAGATTGAGGATTGGGTATTGAGGTTTGAAGAATGAGGATTGAGGATTGAGGTTTGAGGATTGAGGATTGCAGATTGAGTATTGAGGATTGGCGATTGAGGATTGAGGATTGAGGATTGAAGATTGAGGATTGAGGATTCAGTGTTGGACAATGAGGATTGATGGTTGAAGATTGAGGGTTGGGGATTGAGGATTGAGGAATGAGTATTGAAGATTGAGGATTGATGATTGAGGATTGAGCATTGAGGATTGAAGATTGAGGATTGGGTATTGACGATTGAAGAATTAGGATTTATAATTGAGGATTGGGGATAGAGGATTGAGGGTTGAAGATTGAGGATTGGGTATTGAGGATTGAAGAATGAGGATTGAGGATTGAATATTGAGGATTGGGTATTGAGGATTGAAGAATGAGGATTGAGGATTGAGGATTGAGGATTGAGTATTGCAGATTGAGTATTGAGGATTGAAGATTGAGGATTCAGGATTGAGGATTGAGGATTGAAGATTGAGTATCGAGGATTGAAGATTGAGGATTGAGTATTGAGTGTTGAGGATTGAGGATTGAGGTTTGAAGATAGAGGATTGAGGATTGAGGATTGAGGATTGAGGATTAAGGATTGAAGATTGAATATTGATGATTGAATATTGAGGACTGAGGATTGAGGTTTGTGGATTGAGGACGATGACTGAGGGTTGAATATTGATGTTTGAGGTCTGACGATTAAGGATTGAGGATTGAGAATTGAGGATTGAGGATTGAGGATTGAAGATTGAGGATTGGGTATTGAGGATTGAAGAATGAGGATTGGGGATTGAGTATTGACGATTGAGTATTGAGTATTGAGGATTGAAGATTGAGGACTGAGGATTGAGGGTTGTGGATTGAGGACGAGGACTGAGGGTTGAATATTGATGTTTGATGTCAGAGGATTGAGGATTGAGGATTGAAGATTGAAGATTGAGGATTGAGGATTGAGGATTGAGGATTGAGGATTGAGCATTGAAGATTGAGGATTGGGGATTGAGGATTGACGATTGAGGATTGAGTATTGAGGACTGAAGTTTGAGGAATGGGTATTGAGGATTGAAGAATGAGGATTGAGGATTGAGGATTGAGGATTGAGTATTGCAGGTTGAGTATTGAGGATTGAAGATTGAGGATTCAGGATTGAGGATTGAGGATTGAAGATTGAGTATTGAGGATTGAAGATTGAGGATTGAGTATTGAGTGTTGAGGATTGACGATTGAGGTTTGAAGATAGAGGATTGAGGATTGAGAATTGAGGATTGAGGATTGAGGATTGAAGATTGAGGATTGGGTATTGAGGATTGAAGAATGAGGATTGGGGATTGAGTATTGACGATTGAGTATTGAGTATTGAGGATTGAAGATTGAGTACTGATGATTGAAGATTGAGGATTGAGGATTGAGGGTTGAGGATTGAGGACGAGGACTGACGCTTGAGGATTGAGGTTTGAGGGTTGAGGATTGAGGATTGAGGACTGAGGCTTGAGGATTGACGATTGAGCATAGAGGATTGAAGATTCAGAACTGGCGATTGAGGATTGCTGATTGAGTATTAAGGTCTGAGGATTGGGGTTTGAGGATCTAGGATTGGAGATTGATTTTTGGGGATTGAAGATTGAGGATTGAGGATTGAGGATTGCTAATTGAGAATTGAGGATGAGGACTGAGGGTTGAGGATTGAGGTTTGAGGAACGAGGATTGAGGATTGAGGATTGAGAATTAAGTATTGAGGATTGAGGATTGAAGATTGAGGATTGGGTATTGAGGATTGAAGAATGAGGATTGAGGATTGACTTTTGAGGATTGAAGATTGAGGATTGGGTATTGAGGATTGAAGAATGAGGATTGAGGATTGACTTTTGAGGTTTGAGGATTGCAGATTGAGTATTGAGGATTGAAGATTGAGGATTGAGAATAGAGGATTGAAGATTGAGGACTGAGGATTGAGGATTGAGGATTGAGGATTGAGGATTGAGGATTGAAGATTGAGTATTGGAGATTGAATATTGAGGATTGAGGATTGAGGATTGAGAATGAGGCTGAGGGTTGAGGATTGAGGATTGAGTATAGAATCCTGAGAATTCAGGATATTCTATTGAGCATTGAGAATTTAGGATTGATGGTTGAGTATTGAGGATTGAGGATTGAGGATTGAGGATTGAGGATTGAGGATTGAGGATTGAGGATTGAAGATTGAGTATTGAGGATTGAAGATTGAGGATTGAGGATTGAGGATTGAGGATTGAGGATTGAGCATTGAGGATTGAGGATTGGGGATAGAGGATTGACGATTGAGGATTGAGTATTGAGGATTGAAGATTGAGTACTGATGATTGAAGATTGAGGATTGAGGATTGAGGGTTGAGGATTGAGGACGAGGACTGACGGTTGAGGATTGAGGTTTGAGGATTGAGGATTGAGGATTGAGGACTGAGGCTTGAGGATTGACGATTGAGCATAGAGGATTGAAGATTGAGGACTGGCGATTGAGGATTGAAGATTGAGGATTAAGGACTGAGGATTGGGAATTGAGGTTCTAGGATTGGAGATTGATTTTTGGGGATTGAAGATTGAGGATTGAGGATTGAGGATTGAGAATTGACAATAGCGGATGAGGACTGAGGGTTGAGGATTGAAGTTTGAGGAACGAGGATTGAGGATTGAGGATTGAGGACTGAGGATTGACGATTGAGTATTGAAGATTGAGGATTTATGACTGAGGATTGAGGATTGAGGATTGAGGATTGAGGATTGAGGATTGATGATTGAGTATTGAAGATTGAGGATTGAAGAATGAGGATTGAGGATTGAGGATTGAGGATTGAAGATTGAGGTTTGGGTATTGAGGATTGAAGAATGAGGATTGAGGATTGAGGATTGAGGATTGAGGATTGAGGATTGAGGATTGAGTATTGAGGATAGAAGACTGAGGATTGAGGATTGAGGATTGAGGATTGAGGATTGAGTTTTGAGGATTGAGGATTGAGGATTGAGGATTGAGTATTGAGGATTGAAGATTGAATATTGAGGACTGAGGATTGAGGGTTGTGGATTGAGGACGAGGACTGAGGGTTGAATATTGATGTTTGATGTCAGAGGATTGAGGATTGAGGATTGAAGATTGAGGATTGAGGATTGAGGATTGAGGATTGAGGATTGAGCATTGAAGATTGAGGATTGGGGATTGAGGATTGACGATTGAGGATTGAGTATTGAGGACTGAAGATTGAGGATTGGGTATTGAGGATTGAAGAATGAGGATTGAGGATTGAGGATTGAGGATTGAGTATTGCAGATTGAGTATTGAGGATTGAAGATTGAGGATTCAGGATTGAGGATTGAGGATTGAAGATTGAGTATTGAGGATTGAAGATTGAGGATTGAGTATTGAGTGTTGAGGATTGAGGATTGAGGTTTGAAGATAGAGGATTGAGGATTGAGAATTGAGGATTGAGGATTAAGGATTGAAGATTGAATATTGATGATTGAATATTGAGGACTGAGGATTGAGGTTTGTGGATTGAGGACGAGGACTGAGGGTTGAATACTGATGTTTGAGGTCTGAGGATTAAGGATTGAGGATTGAGAATTGAGGATTGAGGATTGAGGACTGAAGATTGAGGATTGGGTATTGAGGATTGAAGAATGAGGATTGGGGATTGAGTATTGACGATTGAGTATTGAGTATTGAGGATTGAAGATTGAGTACTGATGATTGAAGATTGAGGATTGAGGATTGAGGGTTGAGGATTGAGGACGAGGACTGACGCTTGAGGATTGAGGTTTGAGGGTTGAGGATTGAGGATTGAGGACTGAGGCTTGAGGATTGACGATTGAGCATAGAGGATTGAAGATTCAGAACTGGCGATTGAGGATTGCTGATTGAGTATTAAGGACTGAGGATTGGGGTTTGAGGATCTAGGATTGGAGATTGATTTTTGGGGATTGAAGATTGAGGATTGAGGATTGAGGATTGCTAATTGAGAATTGAGGATGAGGACTGAGGGTTGAGGATTGAGGTTTGAGGAACGAGGATTGAGGATTGAGGATTGAGAATTAAGTATTGAGGATTGAGGATTGAAGATTGAGGATTGGGTATTGAGGATTGAAGAATGAGGATTGAGGATTGACTTTTGAGGATTGAAGATTGAGGATTGGGTATTGAGGATTGAAGAATGAGGATTGAGGATTGACTTTTGAGGTTTGAGGATTGCAGACTGAGTATTGAGGATTGAAGATTGAGGATTGAGAACAGAGGATTGAAGATTGAGGACTGAGGATTGAGGATTGAGGATTGAGGATTGAGGATTGAGGATTGAAGATTGAGTATTGGAGATTGAATATTGAGGATTGAGGATTGAGGATTGAGAATGAGGCTGAGGGTTGAGGATTGAGGATTGAGTATAGAATCCTGAGAATTCAGGATATTCTATTGAGCATTGAGAATTTAGGATTGATGGTTGAGTATTGAGGATTGAGGATTGAGGATTGAGGATTGAGGATTGAGGATTGAGGATTGAGGATTGAAGATTGAGTATTGAGGATTGAAGATTGAGGATTGAGGATTGAGGATTGAGGATTCAGGGTTGAGCATTGAGGATTGAGGATTGGGGATAGAGGATTGACGATTGAGGATTGAGTATTGAGGATTGAAGATTGAGTACTGATGATTGAAGATTGAGGATTGAGGATTGAGGGTTGAGGATTGAGGACGAGGACTGACGGTTGAGGATTGAGGTTTGAGGATTGAGGATTGAGGATTGAGGACTGAGGCTTGAGGATTGACGATTGAGCATAGAGGATTGAAGATTGAGGACTGGCGATTGAGGATTGAAGATTGAGGATTAAGGACTGAGGATTGGGAATTGAGGTTCTAGGATTGGAGATTGATTTTTGGGGATTGAAGATTGAGGATTGAGGATTGAGGATTGAGAATTGACAATAGCGGATGAGGACTGAGGGTTGAGGATTGAAGTTTGAGGAACGAGGATTGAGGATTGAGGATTGAGGACTGAGGATTGACGATTGAGTATTGAAGATTGAGGATTTATGACTGAGGATTGAGGATTGAGGATTGAGGATTGAGGATTGAGGATTGATGATTGAGTATTGAAGATTGAGGATTGAAGAATGAGGATTGAGGGTTGAGGATTGAGGATTGAAGATTAAGGTTTGGGTATTGAGGATTGAAGAATGAGGATTGAGGATTGAGTATTGAGGATTGAGGATTGAGGATTGAGGATTGAGGATTGAAGATTGAGTATTGAGTATTGAAGGTTGAGGATTGTGGATTGAAGATTGAGGATTAAGGACTGAGGATTGGGGATTGAGGATTGAGGTTTGAGTATTGGGATTGAAGATTGAGGATTGGGTATTGAGGATTGAAGAATGAGGATTGAGGGTTGAGGATTGAGGATTGAGGATTGAGTATTGTTTATTGAAGGTTGAGGATTGTGGATTGAGGATTGAGGATTGTGGATTGAGGATTGAGGATTGAGGATTGAAGATTGAGTATTGAGGATTGAAGAATGAGGATTGAGGATTGAGGATTGAGGATTGAGGATTGCAGAGTGAGTATTGAGGATTGAAGATTGAGGATTCAGGATTGAGGATTGAAGATTGAGGATTGAGGATTGAGGATTGAGGATTGAAAATTGAGTATTGAGGATTGAAGATTGAGGATTCAGGATTGAGGAATGAGTATTGAAGATTGAGTGTTGATGATTGAGGATTGAGGATTGAGGATTGGGGATTGAGGATTGAGCATTGAGGTTTGAGGACTGAGGGCTGAGGATTGAGGATTGAGGATTGAGGATTGAGGATGAGGGCTGAGGATTGTGGATTGAGAATTCAGGACTGAGGATTGAGGATTGAAGATTGAGGATTGGGTATTGAGGATTGAAGAATGAGGATTGAGGATTGAGGATTGAGGATTGAGGATTGCAGATTGAGTATTGAGGATTGAAGATTGAGAATTCAGGATTGAGGATTGAGGATTGAGGATTGAGGATTGGGCATTGGGGATTGAAGATTGAGTATTGAGGATTGAAGATTGAAGATTGAGGATTGAGGATTGAGGATTGAGGATTGAGCATTGAGGATTGAGGATTGGGGATTGAGGATTGACGATTGAGGATTGAGTATTGAGGATTGAAGATTGAGTTCTGATGATTGAAGATTGAGGATTGAGGATTGAGGTTTGAGGACTGAGGACTGAGGATTGAGGATTGAGAATTCAGGATTGAGGATTGAGGATTGAAGATTGAGGATTGGGTATTGTGGATTGAAGAATGAGGATTGAGGATTGAGGATTGAGGATTGAGGATTGAGGATTGAGGATTGAGGATTGAAGATTGAGGATTGGGTATTGAGGATTGAAGAGTGAGGATTGAGGATTGAGGATTGAGGATTGAGGATTGAAGATTGAATATTGAGGATTGAAGATTGAGGATTGAGGATTCAGGATTGGGGATTGAGGAATGAAGATTGAGTACTGATGATTGAAGATTGAGGATTGAGGATTGAGGATTGAAGATTGAGGATTGATGATTGAGGATTGAGGATTCAGGATTGGGGATTGAGGATTGAGTATTGAGGTTTGAGGACTGAGCGCTGAGGATTGAGGATTGAGGATTGTGGATTGAAGAATGAGGATTGAGGGTTGAGGATTGAGGATTGAGGATTGAGGGTTGAGGATTGAGGATTGAGGATTGAGTATTGAGTATTGAAGGTTGAGGATTGTGGATTGAGGATTGAGGATTGAGGATTGAGGATTGAGGATTGAGAATTGAAGATTGAGTATTGAGGATTGAAGATTGAGGATTGAGGATTGAGGATTGAGGATTGAGGATTGAAGCTTGAGTATTGAGGATTGAAGATTGAGGATTGAGTATTGAGGATGAGGATTCAGGTTTGACGATTGAGGATTGAGGATTGAGGATTCAGGATTGAGGATTGAGGATTGAAGATTGAATATTGATGATTGAATATTGAGGACTGAGGATTGAGGGTTGTGGATTGAGGACGAGGACTGAGGCTTGAATATTGATGTCTGAGGTCTGAGGATTAAGGATTGAGGATTGAGAATTGAGGATTGAGAATTGAGGATTGAAGATTGAGGATTGGGTATTGAGGTTTGAAGAATGAGGACTGAGGATTGAGGATTGAGGATTGAGGACTGAGGCTTGAGGATTGACGATTGAGCATAGAGGATTGAAGATTGAGGACTGGCGATTGAGGATTGAAGATTGAGGATTAAGGACTGAGGATTGGGGATTGACGATCTAGGATTGGAGATTGATTTTTGGGGATTGAAGATTGAGGATTGAGGATTGAGGATTGCTAATTGAGAATTGAGGATGAGGACTGAGGGTTGAGGATTGAGGTTTGAGGAACGAGGATTGAGGATTGAGGATGGAGGACTGAGGATTGACGATTGAGTATTGAAGATTGAGGATTTATGACTGAGGATTGAGGATTGAGGATTGAGAATGAGGGCCGAGGGTTGAGGATTGAGGATTGAGTATAGAATCCTGAGAATTCAGGATATTCTATTGAGCATTGAGAATTTAGGATTGATGGTTGAGGGCTGAGGATTGGGGATTGAGAATTCAGGATTGAGGATCGAGGATTGAAGATTGAGGATTGGGTATTGAGGATTGAAGAATGAGGATTGAGGATTGAGGATTGAGGATTGAGGATTGAGGATTGAGGATTGAGGATTGAGGATTGAAGATTGAGTATTGAGGATTGAAGATTGAGGATTGAGGATTGAGGATTGAGGATTGAGGAATGAGCATTGAGGATTGAGGATTGGGGATTGAGGATTGAGGGTTGAGGATTGAGTATTGAGGACTGAAGTTTGAGGAATGGGTATTGAGGATTGAAGAATGAGGATTGAGGATTGAGGATTGAGGATTGAGTATTGCAGGTTGAGTATTGAGGATTGAAGATTGAGGATTCAGGATTGAGGATTGAGGATTGAAGATTGAGTATTGAGGATTGAAGATTGAGGATTGAGTATTGAGTGTTGAGGATTGACGATTGAGGTTTGAAGATAGAGGATTGGGGATTGAGTATTGACGATTGAGTATTGAGGATTGAAGATTGAGGATTGGGTATTGAGGATTGAAGAATGAGGATTGAGGATTGAGGGTTGAGGATTGAGGACGAGGACTGACGCTTGAGGATTGAGGTTTGAGGGTTGAGGATTGAGGATTGAGGACTGAGGCTTGAGGATTGACGATTGAGCATAGAGGATTGAAGATTCAGAACTGGCGATTGAGGATTGCTGATTGAGTATTAAGGTCTGAGGATTGGGGTTTGAGGATCTAGGATTGGAGATTGATTTTTGGGGATTGAAGATTGAGGATTGAGGATTGAGGATTGCTAATTGAGAATTGAGGATGAGGACTGAGGGTTGAGGATTGAGGTTTGAGGAACGAGGATTGAGGATTGAGGATTGAGAATTAAGTATTGAGGATTGAGGATTGAAGATTGAGGATTGGGTATTGAGGATTGAAGAATGAGGATTGAGGATTGACTTTTGAGGATTGAAGATTGAGGATTGGGTATTGAGGATTGAAGAATGAGGATTGAGGATTGACTTTTGAGGTTTGAGGATTGCAGATTGAGTATTGAGGATTGAAGATTGAGGATTGAGAATAGAGGATTGAAGATTGAGGACTGAGGATTGAGGATTGAGGATTGAGGATTGAGGATTGAGGATTGAAGATTGAGTATTGGAGATTGAATATTGAGGATTGAGGATTGAGGATTGAGAATGAGGCTGAGGGTTGAGGATTGAGGATTGAGTATAGAATCCTGAGAATTCAGGATATTCTATTGAGCATTGAGAATTTAGGATTGATGGTTGAGTATTGAGGATTGAGGATTGAGGATTGAGGATTGAGGATTGAGGATTGAGGATTGAGGATTGAAGATTGAGTATTGAGGATTGAAGATTGAGGATTGAGGATTGAGGATTGAGGATTGAGGATTGAGCATTGAGGATTGAGGATTGGGGATAGAGGATTGACGATTGAGGATTGAGTATTGAGGATTGAAGATTGAGTACTGATGATTGAAGATTGAGGATTGAGGATTGAGGGTTGAGGATTGAGGACGAGGACTGACGGTTGAGGATTGAGGTTTGAGGATTGAGGATTGAGGATTGAGGACTGAGGCTTGAGGATTGACGATTGAGCATAGAGGATTGAAGATTGAGGACTGGCGATTGAGGATTGAAGATTGAGGATTAAGGACTGAGGATTGGGAATTGAGGTTCTAGGATTGGAGATTGATTTTTGGGGATTGAAGATTGAGGATTGAGGATTGAGGATTGAGAATTGACAATAGCGGATGAGGACTGAGGGTTGAGGATTGAAGTTTGAGGAACGAGGATTGAGGATTGAGGATTGAGGACTGAGGATTGACGATTGAGTATTGAAGATTGAGGATTTATGACTGAGGATTGAGGATTGAGGATTGAGGATTGAGGATTGAGGATTGATGATTGAGTATTGAAGATTGAGGATTGAAGAATGAGGATTGAGGATTGAGGATTGAGGATTGAAGATTGAGGTTTGGGTATTGAGGATTGAAGAATGAGGATTGAGGATTGAGGATTGAGGATTGAGGATTGAGGATTGAGGATTGAGTATTGAGGATAGAAGACTGAGGATTGAGGATTGAGGATTGAGGATTGAGGATTGAGTTTTGAGGATTGAGGATTGAGGATTGAGGATTGAGTATTGAGGATTGAAGATTGAATATTGAGGACTGAGGATTGAGGGTTGTGGATTGAGGACGAGGACTGAGGGTTGAATATTGATGTTTGATGTCAGAGGATTGAGGATTGAGGATTGAAGATTGAGGATTGAGGATTGAGGATTGAGGATTGAGGATTGAGCATTGAAGATTGAGGATTGGGGATTGAGGATTGACGATTGAGGATTGAGTATTGAGGACTGAAGATTGAGGATTGGGTATTGAGGATTGAAGAATGAGGATTGAGGATTGAGGATTGAGGATTGAGTATTGCAGATTGAGTATTGAGGATTGAAGATTGAGGATTCAGGATTGAGGATTGAGGATTGAAGATTGAGTATTGAGGATTGAAGATTGAGGATTGAGTATTGAGTGTTGAGGATTGAGGATTGAGGTTTGAAGATAGAGGATTGAGGATTGAGAATTGAGGATTGAGGATTAAGGATTGAAGATTGAATATTGATGATTGAATATTGAGGACTGAGGATTGAGGTTTGTGGATTGAGGACGAGGACTGAGGGTTGAATACTGATGTTTGAGGTCTGAGGATTAAGGATTGAGGATTGAGAATTGAGGATTGAGGATTGAGGACTGAAGATTGAGGATTGGGTATTGAGGATTGAAGAATGAGGATTGGGGATTGAGTATTGACGATTGAGTATTGAGTATTGAGGATTGAAGATTGAGTACTGATGATTGAAGATTGAGGATTGAGGATTGAGGGTTGAGGATTGAGGACGAGGACTGACGCTTGAGGATTGAGGTTTGAGGGTTGAGGATTGAGGATTGAGGACTGAGGCTTGAGGATTGACGATTGAGCATAGAGGATTGAAGATTCAGAACTGGCGATTGAGGATTGCTGATTGAGTATTAAGGACTGAGGATTGGGGTTTGAGGATCTAGGATTGGAGATTGATTTTTGGGGATTGAAGATTGAGGATTGAGGATTGAGGATTGCTAATTGAGAATTGAGGATGAGGACTGAGGGTTGAGGATTGAGGTTTGAGGAACGAGGATTGAGGATTGAGGATTGAGAATTAAGTATTGAGGATTGAGGATTGAAGATTGAGGATTGGGTATTGAGGATTGAAGAATGAGGATTGAGGATTGACTTTTGAGGATTGAAGATTGAGGATTGGGTATTGAGGATTGAAGAATGAGGATTGAGGATTGACTTTTGAGGTTTGAGGATTGCAGACTGAGTATTGAGGATTGAAGATTGAGGATTGAGAACAGAGGATTGAAGATTGAGGACTGAGGATTGAGGATTGAGGATTGAGGATTGAGGATTGAGGATTGAAGATTGAGTATTGGAGATTGAATATTGAGGATTGAGGATTGAGGATTGAGAATGAGGCTGAGGGTTGAGGATTGAGGATTGAGTATAGAATCCTGAGAATTCAGGATATTCTATTGAGCATTGAGAATTTAGGATTGATGGTTGAGTATTGAGGATTGAGGATTGAGGATTGAGGATTGAGGATTGAGGATTGAGGATTGAGGATTGAAGATTGAGTATTGAGGATTGAAGATTGAGGATTGAGGATTGAGGATTGAGGATTCAGGGTTGAGCATTGAGGATTGAGGATTGGGGATAGAGGATTGACGATTGAGGATTGAGTATTGAGGATTGAAGATTGAGTACTGATGATTGAAGATTGAGGATTGAGGATTGAGGGTTGAGGATTGAGGACGAGGACTGACGGTTGAGGATTGAGGTTTGAGGATTGAGGATTGAGGATTGAGGACTGAGGCTTGAGGATTGACGATTGAGCATAGAGGATTGAAGATTGAGGACTGGCGATTGAGGATTGAAGATTGAGGATTAAGGACTGAGGATTGGGAATTGAGGTTCTAGGATTGGAGATTGATTTTTGGGGATTGAAGATTGAGGATTGAGGATTGAGGATTGAGAATTGACAATAGCGGATGAGGACTGAGGGTTGAGGATTGAAGTTTGAGGAACGAGGATTGAGGATTGAGGATTGAGGACTGAGGATTGACGATTGAGTATTGAAGATTGAGGATTTATGACTGAGGATTGAGGATTGAGGATTGAGGATTGAGGATTGAGGATTGATGATTGAGTATTGAAGATTGAGGATTGAAGAATGAGGATTGAGGGTTGAGGATTGAGGATTGAAGATTAAGGTTTGGGTATTGAGGATTGAAGAATGAGGATTGAGGATTGAGTATTGAGGATTGAGGATTGAGGATTGAGGATTGAGGATTGAAGATTGAGTATTGAGTATTGAAGGTTGAGGATTGTGGATTGAAGATTGAGGATTAAGGACTGAGGATTGGGGATTGAGGATTGAGGTTTGAGTATTGGGATTGAAGATTGAGGATTGGGTATTGAGGATTGAAGAATGAGGATTGAGGGTTGAGGATTGAGGATTGAGGATTGAGTATTGTTTATTGAAGGTTGAGGATTGTGGATTGAGGATTGAGGATTGTGGATTGAGGATTGAGGATTGAGGATTGAAGATTGAGTATTGAGGATTGAAGAATGAGGATTGAGGATTGAGGATTGAGGATTGAGGATTGCAGAGTGAGTATTGAGGATTGAAGATTGAGGATTCAGGATTGAGGATTGAAGATTGAGGATTGAGGATTGAGGATTGAGGATTGAAAATTGAGTATTGAGGATTGAAGATTGAGGATTCAGGATTGAGGAATGAGTATTGAAGATTGAGTGTTGATGATTGAGGATTGAGGATTGAGGATTGGGGATTGAGGATTGAGCATTGAGGTTTGAGGACTGAGGGCTGAGGATTGAGGATTGAGGATTGAGGATTGAGGATGAGGGCTGAGGATTGTGGATTGAGAATTCAGGACTGAGGATTGAGGATTGAAGATTGAGGATTGGGTATTGAGGATTGAAGAATGAGGATTGAGGATTGAGGATTGAGGATTGAGGATTGCAGATTGAGTATTGAGGATTGAAGATTGAGAATTCAGGATTGAGGATTGAGGATTGAGGATTGAGGATTGGGCATTGGGGATTGAAGATTGAGTATTGAGGATTGAAGATTGAAGATTGAGGATTGAGGATTGAGGATTGAGGATTGAGCATTGAGGATTGAGGATTGGGGATTGAGGATTGACGATTGAGGATTGAGTATTGAGGATTGAAGATTGAGTTCTGATGATTGAAGATTGAGGATTGAGGATTGAGGTTTGAGGACTGAGGACTGAGGATTGAGGATTGAGAATTCAGGATTGAGGATTGAGGATTGAAGATTGAGGATTGGGTATTGTGGATTGAAGAATGAGGATTGAGGATTGAGGATTGAGGATTGAGGATTGAGGATTGAGGATTGAGGATTGAAGATTGAGGATTGGGTATTGAGGATTGAAGAGTGAGGATTGAGGATTGAGGATTGAGGATTGAGGATTGAAGATTGAATATTGAGGATTGAAGATTGAGGATTGAGGATTCAGGATTGGGGATTGAGGAATGAAGATTGAGTACTGATGATTGAAGATTGAGGATTGAGGATTGAGGATTGAAGATTGAGGATTGATGATTGAGGATTGAGGATTCAGGATTGGGGATTGAGGATTGAGTATTGAGGTTTGAGGACTGAGCGCTGAGGATTGAGGATTGAGGATTGTGGATTGAAGAATGAGGATTGAGGGTTGAGGATTGAGGATTGAGGATTGAGGGTTGAGGATTGAGGATTGAGGATTGAGTATTGAGTATTGAAGGTTGAGGATTGTGGATTGAGGATTGAGGATTGAGGATTGAGGATTGAGGATTGAGAATTGAAGATTGAGTATTGAGGATTGAAGATTGAGGATTGAGGATTGAGGATTGAGGATTGAGGATTGAAGCTTGAGTATTGAGGATTGAAGATTGAGGATTGAGTATTGAGGATGAGGATTCAGGTTTGACGATTGAGGATTGAGGATTGAGGATTCAGGATTGAGGATTGAGGATTGAAGATTGAATATTGATGATTGAATATTGAGGACTGAGGATTGAGGGTTGTGGATTGAGGACGAGGACTGAGGCTTGAATATTGATGTCTGAGGTCTGAGGATTAAGGATTGAGGATTGAGAATTGAGGATTGAGAATTGAGGATTGAAGATTGAGGATTGGGTATTGAGGTTTGAAGAATGAGGACTGAGGATTGAGGATTGAGGATTGAGGACTGAGGCTTGAGGATTGACGATTGAGCATAGAGGATTGAAGATTGAGGACTGGCGATTGAGGATTGAAGATTGAGGATTAAGGACTGAGGATTGGGGATTGACGATCTAGGATTGGAGATTGATTTTTGGGGATTGAAGATTGAGGATTGAGGATTGAGGATTGCTAATTGAGAATTGAGGATGAGGACTGAGGGTTGAGGATTGAGGTTTGAGGAACGAGGATTGAGGATTGAGGATGGAGGACTGAGGATTGACGATTGAGTATTGAAGATTGAGGATTTATGACTGAGGATTGAGGATTGAGGATTGAGAATGAGGGCCGAGGGTTGAGGATTGAGGATTGAGTATAGAATCCTGAGAATTCAGGATATTCTATTGAGCATTGAGAATTTAGGATTGATGGTTGAGGGCTGAGGATTGGGGATTGAGAATTCAGGATTGAGGATCGAGGATTGAAGATTGAGGATTGGGTATTGAGGATTGAAGAATGAGGATTGAGGATTGAGGATTGAGGATTGAGGATTGAGGATTGAGGATTGAGGATTGAGGATTGAAGATTGAGTATTGAGGATTGAAGATTGAGGATTGAGGATTGAGGATTGAGGATTGAGGAATGAGCATTGAGGATTGAGGATTGGGGATTGAGGATTGAGGGTTGAGGATTGAGGATTGAGGATTGAGTATTGAGTATTGAAGGTTGAGGATTGTGGATTGAGGATTGAGGATTGAGGATTGAGGATTGAGGATTGAGAATTGAAGATTGAGTATTGAGGATTGAAGATTGAGGATTGAGGATTGAGGATTGAGGATTGAGGATTGAAGCTTGAGTATTGAGGATTGAAGATTGAGGATTGAGTATTGAGGATGAGGATTGAGGTTTGACGATTGAGGATTGAGGATTGAGGATTCAGGATTGAGGATTGAGGATTGAAGATTGAGTACTGATGATTGAAGATTGAGGATTGAGGATTGAGGGTTGAGGATTGAGGACGAGGACTCACGGTTGAGGATTGAGGTTTGAGGATCGAGGATTGAGGATTGAGGACTGAGGCTTGAGGATTGACGATTGAGCATTGAGGATTGAAGATTTAGGACTGGCGATTGAGGATTGAAGATTGAGGATTAAGGACTGAGGATTGGGGATTGAGGTTCTAGGATTGGAGATTGATTTTTGGGGATTGAAGAATGAGGATTGAGGATTGAGGATTGAGGATTGAGGATTGAAGATTGAGTATTGTGGATTGAAGATTGAGGATTGAGGATTGAGGATTGAGTATTGAGGATTGAAGATTGAGTATTGAGGATTGAAGATTGAGGATTGAGTATTGAGAATTGAAGATTGAGGATTGAGAATTGAGGATTGAAGATTGAGGATTCGGGATTGAGGATTGAGGATTGAGGATTGAAGATTGAGTATTGAGGATTGAAGATTGAGGATTGAGGATTGAGGATTGAGTATTGAGGATTGAGCATTGAGGATTGAGGATTGGGGATTGAAGATTGAGGATTGAAGATTGAGGATTCGGGATTGAGGATTGAGGGTTGAGGATTGAAGATTGAGTATTGAGGATTGAAGATTGAGGATTGAGGATTGAGGATTGAGGATTGAGGATTGGGCATTGAGGATTGAGGATTGGGGATTGAGAATTGACGGTTGAGGATTGAGTATTGAGGATTGAAGATTGAGTACTGATGATTGAAGATTGAGGATTGAGGATTGAGGGTTGAGGATTGAGGACGAGCACTGACGGTTGAGGATTGAGGTTTGAGGATTGAGGATTGAGGATTGAGGATTGAGGATTGAAGATTGAGTATTTAGGATTGAAGATTGAGGATTGAGTATTGAGGATTGAGGATTGAGGATTGAGCATTGAGGATTGAGGATTGGGGATAGAGGATTGACGATTGAGGATTGAGTATTGAGGATTGGGGACTGAGGATTGACGTTTGAGTATTGGAGATTGAGGATTTATGACTGAGGATTGAGGATTGAGGATTGAGGATTGAGGATTGAGGTTTGAGGATTGAGGATTGAGGATTGAGGACTGAGGCTTGAGGACTGACGATTGAGCATAGAGGATTGAAGATTGAGGACTGGCGATTGAGGATTGAAGATTGAGGATTAAGGTCTGAGGATTGGGGATTGAGGATCTAGGATTGGAGATTGATTTTTGGGGATTGAAGATTGAGGATTGAGGATTGAAGATTGCTAATTGAGAATTGAGGATGAGGACTGAGGGTTGAGGATTGAGGTTTGAGGAACGAGGATTGAGGATTGAGGATTGAGGACTGAGGATTGACGACTGAGTATTGAAGATTGAGGATTTATGACTGAGGATTGAGGATTGAGGATTGAGGATTGAGGATTGAGGATTGAGCATTGAGGATTGAGGATTGGGGATAGAGGATTGACGATTGAGGATTGAGTATTGAGGATTGAAGATTGAGTACTGATGGTTGAAGATTGAGGATTGAGGATTGAGGGTTGAGGATTGAGGACGAGGACTGACGGTTGCGGATTGAGGTTTGAGGATTGAGGATTGAGGATTGAGGACTGAGGCTTGAGGATTGACGATTGAGCATAGGGGATTGAAGATTGAGGACTGGCGATTGAGGATTGAATATTGAGGATTAAGGACTGAGGATTGGGGTTGAGGTTCTAGGATTGGAGATTGATTTTTGGGGATTGAAGATTGAGGATTGAGGACTGAGGATTGAGAATTGACAATTGAGGATGAGGACTGAGGGTTGAGGATTGAAGTTTGAGGAACGAGGATTGACGATTGAGGATTGAGGACTGAGGATTGACGATTGAGTATTGAAGATTGAGGATTTATGACTGAGGATTGAGGATTGAGGATTGAGGATTGAGGATTGAGGATTGACGATTGAGTATTGAAGATTGAGGATTGAAGAATGAGGATTGAGGATTGAGGATTGAGGATTGAAGATTGAGGTTAGGGTATTGAGGATTGAAGAATGAGGATTGAGGATTGAGGATTGAGGATTGAGGATTGAGGATTGAGGATTGAGTATTGAGGATTGAAGACTGAGGATTGAGGATTGAGGATTGAGGATTGAGGATTGAGGATTGAGGATTGAGGATTGAAGATTGAGTATTGGGGATTGAATATTGAGGATTGAGGATTGAGTACTGAGGATTGAGGATTGAGGACTGAGGATTGAAGATTGAGAATTGAAGATTGAGTATTCAGGACTGAAGATTGACGATTGAGGATTGAAGATTGAGGATTGTGGACTGAGGATTGAGGATTGAGGATTGAGCATTGAAGATTGAGGATTGGGGATTGAGGATTGACGATTGAGGATTGAGTATTGAGGATTGAAGGTTGTGTATTGATGATTGAAGATTGAGGATTGAGGATTGAGGATTGAGGATTGAGGACGAGGACTGACGGTTGAGGATTGAGGTTTGAGGTTTGAGGGTTGTGGATTGAGGACGAGGACTGAGGGTTGAATATTGATGCTTGAGGCCTGAGGATTGAGGATTGAGGATTGAGAATTGGTGATTGAAGACTGAGGGTTGAAGATTGAGGATTGGGTATTGAGCATTGAAGAATGGGGATTGAGGATTGAGGATTGAGGATTGAGGATTGAGGACTGCAGATTGAGTATTGAGGATTGAAGATTGAGGATTCAGGATTGAGGATTGAGGATTGAGGAACGAGGATTGAGGATTGAGGAGTGAGGACTGAGGATTGACGATTGAGTATTGAAGATTGAGGATTTATGACTGAGGATTGAGGATTGAGGATTGAGGATTGAGGATTGAGGATTGAAGATTGAGTATTGGAGATCGAATATTGAGGATTGAGGATTGAGGATTGAGAATGAGGGCTGAGGGTTGAGGATTGAGGATTGAGTATAGAATCCTGAGAATTCAGGATATTCTATTGAGCATTGAGAATTTAGGATTGATGGTTGAGTATTGAGGATTGAGGATTGAGGATTGAGGATTGAGGATTGAGGATTGAGGATTGACGGTTGAGTATTGAGGATTGAAGATTGAGGATTGAGGATTGAGGATTGAGGATTGAGGATTGAGCATTGAGGATTGATGATTGAGGATTGAGGATTGAGGATTGAGGATTGAGTATTGAGGATTGAAGATTGAGTATTGAGGATTGAAGATTGGTGATTGAGGATTGAGGATTGAGGATTGAGTATTGAGGATTGACGCTTGAGGATTGAGGGTTGAGGATGTAGGATTGAAGAGAGAGGACTCAGTGTTGAGGATTGAGTGTTGAGAAATGATGCTTGAGGTTTGAAATTTGATTATTGAATATTCTGGATTGAGTATTGAACCATCAGAGTTCAGGATGTTCTATTGAGTATTGAGAATTGAGGATTGATGGTTGAGTATTGAGGATTGATGGTTGAGGGTTGAGTGTTGAATATTGAGGATTGAGGATTGAGGATTGAGGATTGATGATTGAGGATTGAAGATTGATTATTGATGATTGAAGATTGAGGATTGAGGATTGAGGGTTGAGGATTGAGGACGAGGACTGACGGTTGAGGATTGAGGATTGAGGATTGAGTATTGAGGATTGACGCTTGAGGATTGAGGGTTGAGGATGTATGATTGAAGAGAGAGGACTGAGTGTTGAGGATTGAGTGTTGAGAATTGATGCTTGAGGTTTGAAATTTGATTATTGAATATTCTGGATTGAGTATTGAACCATCAGAGTTCAGGATGTTCTATTGAGTATTGAGAATTGAGGATTGATGGTTGAGTATTGAGGATTGATGGTTGAGGGTTGAGTGTTGAATATTGAGGATTGAGGATTGAGGATTGAGGATTGATGATTGAGGATTGAAGATTGATTATTGATGATTGAAGATTGAGGATTGAGGATTGAGGGTTGAGGATTGAGGACGAGGACTGACGGTTGAGGATTGAGGTTTGAGGATTGAGGATTGAGGATTGAGGACTGAGGCTTGAGGATTGAGGATTGAGTATTGAGGATTGAGGACGAGGACTGACGGTTGAGGATTGAGGTTTGAGGATTGAGGGTTGTGGATTGAGAACGAGGACTGGGGGTTGAATATTGATGTTTGAGGCCTGAGGATTGAGGATTGAGGATTGAGAATTGATGATTCAGGACTGAGGGTTGAAGATTGAGGATTGGGTATTGAGGATTGAAGAATGAGGATTGAGGATTGAGGATTGAGGATTGAGGATTGCAGATTGAGTATTGAGGACTGAAGGTTGAGGATTCAGGATTGAGGATTTAGGATTGAGGATTGAGGATTGAGGATTGAGGGTTGAAGATTGAGTATTGAGGATTGAAGATTGAGGATTCAGGATTGAGGAATGAGTATTGAAGGTTGAGGACTGATGATTGAGGATTGAGGATTGAGGATTGGGGATTGAGGATTGAGCATTGAGGTTTGAGGACTGAGGGCTGAGGATTGAGGATTGAGGATTGAGGATTGAGGATGAGGGCTGAGGCTTGAGGATTGAGGTTTGAGGACTGAGGACTGAGGATTGAGGATTGGGAATTCAGGATTGAGGATTGAGGATTGAAGATTGAGGTTTGGGTATTGAGGATTGAAGAATGAGGATTGAGGATTTAGGATTGAGGATTGAGGATTGAGGATTGAGGATTGAGGATTGAAGATTGAGGACTGGCGGTTGAGGATTGAATATTGAGGATTAAGGATTGAGGATTGGGGATTGAGGATGTAGGATTGGAGATTGGTTATTCATGATTGAGGATTGAGCATTGAGGATTGAGGATTGAGGATTGAGAATTGAGAATTGAGGATGAAGACTGAGGGTTGGGGATTGAAGATTGAGTATTGAGGATTGAAGATTGAGGATTGAAGGTTGAGTATTGATGATTGAATATTGAGGATTGAGAATTGAGAATTGATGATTGAGGATTGAGGATTGAGTATTGAGGATTGAAGATTGAGGATTGAGGATTGAGGATTGAGGATTGTGGATTGAGGTTTGAGGATTGAGGATTGAGTCTTGACGGTTGAGGATTGAGGACGAGGACTGACGGTTGAGGATTGAGGTTTGAGGATTGAGGATTGAGGATTGAGGACTGAGGCTTGAGGATTGAGGATTGAGGTTTGAGGATTGAGGATAGAGGATTGAGGATTGAGGATTGAGGATTGAAGATTGAATATTGATGATTGAAGATTGAGGATTGAGTATTGAGGGTTGTGGACTGAGGACGAGGACTGAGGGTTGAATATTGATGTTTGAGGTCTGAGGATTGAGGATTGAGGATTGAGAATTGATGATTGAGGATTGAGGATTGAAGATTGAGGATTGGGTATTGAAGATTGAAGAATGAGGATTGTGGATTGAGGATTGAGGATTGAGGATTGCAGATTGAGTGTTGAGGATTGAAGATTGAGGATTCAGGATTGAGGAATGAGTATTGAAGATTGAGGATTAATGATTGAGGATTGAGGATTGAGGATTGGGGATTGAGGATTGAGGATTGAGGATTGAGGATTGAGGATTGAGTATTGAAGATTGAGGATTGATGATTGAGGATTGAGGATTGAGGATTGAGGATTGAGTATTGAGGATTGAAGATTGAGTATTGAGGATTGAAGATTGGTGATTGAGGATTGAGGATTGAGGATTGAGTATTGACGATTGACGCTTGAGGATTGAGGATTGAGGATGTAGGATTGAAGAGAGAGGACTGAGTGTTGAGGATTGAGTGTTGAGAATTGATGCTTGAGGTTTGAAATTTGATTATTGAATATTCTGGATTGAGTATTGAACCATCAGAGTTCAGGATGTTCTATTGAGTATTGAGAATTGAGGATTGATGGTTGAGTATTGAGGATTGATGGTTGAGGGTTGAGTGTTGAATATTGAGGATTGAGGATTGAGGATTGAGGATTGATGATTGAGGATTGAGGATTGATTATTGATGATTGAAGATTGAGGATTGAGGATTGAGGGTTGGGGATTGAGGACGAGGACTGACGGTTGAGGATTGAGGTTTGAGGATTGAGGATTGAGGATTGAGGACTGAGGCTTGAGGATTGAGGATTGAGTATTGGGGATTGACGCTTGAGGATTGAGGGTTGAGGATGTAGGATTGAAGAGAGAGGACTGAGTGTTGAGGATTGAGTGTTGAGAATTGATGCTTGAGGTTTGAAATTTGATTATTCAATATTCTGGATTGAGTATTGAACCATCAGAGTTCAGGATGTTCTATTGAGTATTGAGAATTGAGGACTGATGGTTGAGTATTGAGGATTGATGGTTGAGGGTTGAGTGTTGAATATTGAGGATTGGGTATTGAGGATTGAAGAATGAGGATTGAGGATTGAGGATTGAGGATTGAGGACTGAGGATTCACGATTGAGTATTGAAGATTGAGGATTTATGACTGAGGATTGAGGACTGAGGATTTATGACTGAGGATTGAGGATTGAGGATTGAGGATTGAGGATTGAGGATTGAGGATTGAGGTTTGAGGATTGAGGATTGAGGATTGAGGATTGAGGTTTGAGGATTGAGGATTGAGGATTGAGGATTGAGGATTGAGGATTGAAGGTTGAATATTGATGATTGAAGGTTGAGGATTGAGTATTGAGTGTTGTGGATTGAGTACGAGGACTGAGGGTTGAATATTGATGTTTGAGGTCTGAGGATTGAGGATTGAGAATTGATGATTGAGGATTGAGGATTGAAAATTGAGGATTGGGTATTGAGGATTGAAGAATGCGGATTGAGGATTGAGGATTGAGTATTGAGGATTGCAGATTGAGTATTGAGGATTGAAGGTTGAGGATTCAGGATTGAGGACTGAGGATTGAGGATTGAGGATTGAGGATTGACGATTGAAGATTGAGTATTGAGGATTGAAGATTGAGGATTAAGGATTGAGGATTGGGGATTGAGGATCTAGTATTGGAGATTGATTATTGGGGATTGAAGATTGATGATTGAGGATTGAGGATTGAGAATTGAGAATTGAGGATGAGGACTGAGGATTGAGGATTGAGGTCTGAGGATCGAGGATTGAGGATTGAGGATTGGGGACTGAGGATTGACGTTTGAGTATTGAAGATTGAGGATTTATGACTGAGGATTGAGGATTGTGGATTGAGGATTGAGGATTGAGGTTTGAGGGTTGAGGATTGAGGATTGAGGACTGAGGCTTGAGGATTGACGATTGAGCATAGAGGATTGAAGATTGAGGACTGGCGATTGAGGATTGAAGGTTGAGGATTAAGTTCTGAGGATTGGGGATTGAGGATCTAGGATTAGAGATTGATTTTTGGGGATTGAAAATTGAGGATTGAGGATTGAGGATTGCTAATTGAGAATTGAGGATGAGGACTGAGGGTTGAGGATTGAGGTTTGAGGAACGAGGATTGAGGATTGAGGATTGAGGACTGAGGATTGACGATTGAGTATTGAAGATTGAGGATTTATAACTGAGGATTGAGGATTGAGGATTGAGGACTGAGGATTGACGATTGAGTATTGAAGATTGAGGATTTATAACTGAGGATTGAGGATTGAGGATTGAGGATTGAGGATTGAGGATTGAAGATTGAGTATTGGGGATTGAATATTGTGGATTGAGGATTGAGTACTGAGGATTGAGGATTGAGGACTGAGGATTGAATATTGAGAATTGAAGATTGAGTATTGAGGACTGAATATTGACGATTGAGGATTGAAGATTGAGGATTGAGGATTGAGGATTGAGGATTGAGGATTCAGTGTTGGACAATGAGGATTGATGGTTGACGATTGAGGATTGGGGATTGAGGATTGAGGAATGAGTATTGAAGATTGAGGATTGATGATTGAGGATTGAGGATTGAGGATTGAAGATAGAGGATTGGGTATTGAGGATTGAAGAATTAGGATTGAGAATTGAGGATTGAGGATAGAGGATTGAGGGTTGAAGATTGAGGATTGGGTATTGAGGATTGAAGAATGAGGATTGAGGATTGAGGATTGAGTATTGAGGATTGAAGATTGAGTATTGTGGATTGAAGATTGAGGATTGAGGATTGAGGATTGAGTATTGAGTATTGAGAATTGAGGATTGATGGTTGAGTATTGAGGATTGATGGTTGAGGGTTGAGTGTTGAATATTGATGATTGAGGATTGAGTATTGAGGATTGATGATTGAGGATTGAGGATTGAGGATTGAGGATCGAAGATTGAGGATTGAGGCTTGACGGTTGAGGATTGAGGACGAGGACTGACGGTTGAGGATTGAGGTTTGAGGATTGAGGATTGAGGATTGAGGACTGAGGCTTGAGGATTAAGGATTGAGGTTTGAGGATTGAGGATTGAGGATTGAGGATTGAGGATTGAGGATTGAAGATTGAATATTGATGATTGAATATTGAGGATTGAGTATTGAGCGTTGTGGATTGAGGACGAGGACTGAGGTTTGAATATTGATGTTTGAGGTCTGAGGATTGAGGATTGAGGATTGAGAATTGATGATTGAGGATTGAGGATTGAAGATTGAGGATTGGGTATTGAAGATTGAAGAATGAGGATTGTGGGTTGAGGATTGAGGATTGAGGATTGCAGATTGAGTATTGAGGATTGAAGATTGACGATTCAGGATTGAGGAATGAATATTGAAGATTGAGGATTGATGATTGAGGATTGAGGATTGAGGATTGGGGATTGAGGATTGAGGATTGAGGATTGAGGATTGAGGATTGAGGATTGAAGATTGAGGATTGATGATTGAGGATTGAGGATTGAGGATTGAGGATTGAGTATTGAGGATTGAAGATTGAGTATTGAGGATTGAAGATTGGTGATTGAGGATTGAGGATTGAGGATTGAGGATTGAGTATTGAGGATTGACGCTTGAGGATTGAGGGTTGAGGATGTAGGATTGAAGAGAGAGGACTGAGTGTTGAGGATTGAGTGTTGAGAATTGATGCTTGAGGTTTGAAATTTGATTATTGAATATTCTGGATTGAGTATTGAACCATCAGAGTTCAGGATGTTCTATTGAGTATTGAGAATTGAGGATTGATGGTTGAGTATTGAGGATTGATGGTTGAGGGTTGAGTGTTGAATATTGAGGATTGAGGATTGAGGATTGAGGATTGATGATTGATGATTGAAGATTGAATATTGATGATTGAAGATTGAGGATTGAGGATTGAGGGTTGAGGATTGAGGACGAGGACTGACGGTTGAGGATTGAGGTTTGAGGATTGAGGGTTGAGGATTGAGGACTGAGGCTTGAGGATTCAGGATTGAGTATTGAGGATTGAGGACGAGGACTGACGGTTGAGGATTGAGGTTTGAGGATTGAGGGTTGTGGATTGAGAACGAGGACTGAGGGTTGAATATTGATGTTTGAGGCCTGAGGATTGAGGATTGAGGATTGAGAATTGATGATTCAGGACTGAGGGTTGAAGATTGAGGATTGGGTATTGAGGATTGAAGAATGAGGATTGAGGATTGAGGATTGCAGATTGAGTATTGAGGACTGAAGGTTGAGGATTCAGGATTGAGGATTTAGGATTGAGGATTGAGGATTGAGGATTGAGGGTTGAAGATTGAGTATTGAGGATTGAAGATTGAGGATTCAGGATTGAGGAATGAGTATTGAAGGTTGAGGACTGATGATTGAGGATTGAGGATTGAGGATTGGGGATTGAGGATTGAGCATTGAGGTTTGAGGACTGAGGGCTGAGGATTGAGGATTGAGGATTGAGGATTGAGGATGAGGGCTGAGGGTTGAGGATTGAGGTTTGAGGACTGAGGACTGAGGATTGAGGATTGAGAATTCAGGATTGAGGATTGAGGATTGAAGATTGAGGTTTGGGTATTGAGGATTGAAGAATGAGGATTGAGGATTTAGGATTGAGGATTGAGGACGAGGACTGACGGTTGAGGATTGAGGTTTGAGGATTGAGGATTGAGGATTGAGGACTGAGGCTTGAGGATTGAGGATTGAGGTTTGAGGATTGAGGATTGAGGATTGAGGATTGAGGATTGAGGATTGAAGATTGAATATTGATGATTGAAGATTGAGGATTGAGTATTGAGGGTTGTGGACTGAGGACGAGGACTGAGGGTTGAATATTGATGTTTGAGTCTGAGGATTGAGGATTGAGGATTGAGAATTGATGATTGAGGATTGAGGATTGAAGATTGAGGATTGGGTATTGAAGATTGAAGAATGAGGATTGTGGATTGAGGATTGAGGATTGAGGATTGCAGATTGAGTATTGAGGATTGAAGATTGAGGATTCAGGATTGAGGAATGAGTATTGAAGTTTGAGGATTAATGATTGAGGATTGAGGATTGAGGATTGGGGATTGAGGATTGAGGATTGAGGATTGAGGATTGAGGATTGAGTATTGAAGATTGAGGATTGATGATTGAGGATTGAGGATTGAGGATTGAGGATTGAGTATTGAGGATTGAAGATTGAGTATTGAGGATTGAAGATTGGTGATTGAGGATTGAGGATTGAGGATTGAGTATTGAGGATTGACGCTTGAGGATTGAGGATTGAGGATGTAGGATTGAAGAGAGAGGACTGAGTGTTGAGGATTGAGTGTTGAGAATTGATGCTTGAGGTTTGAAATTTGATTATTGAATATTCTGGATTGAGTATTGAACCATCAGAGTTCAGGATGTTCTATTGAGTATTGAGAATTGAGGATTGATGGTTGAGTATTGAGGATTGATGGTTGAGGGTTGAGTGTTGAATATTGAGGATTGGGTATTGAGGACTGAAGAATGAGGATTGAGGATTGAGGATTGAGGATTGAGGACTGAGGATTCACGATTGAGTATTGAAGATTGAGGATTTATGACTGAGGATTGAGGACTGAGGATTTATGACTGAGGATTGAGGATTGAGGATTGAGGATTGAGGATTGAGGATTGAGGATTGAGGTTTGAGGATTGAGGATTGAGGATTGAGGATTGAGGTTTGAGGATTGAGGATTGAGGATTGAGGATTGAGGATTGAGGATTGAAGGTTGAATATTGATGATTGAAGGTCGAGGATTGAGTATTGAGTGTTGTGGATTGAGTACGAGGACTGAGGGTTGAATATTGATGTTTGAGGTCTGAGGATTGAGGATTGAGAATTGATGATTGAGGATTGAGGATTGAAAATTAAGGATTGGGTATTGAGGATTGAAGAATGAGGATTGAGGATTGAGGATTGAGTATTGAGGATTGCAGATTGAGTATTGAGGATTGAAGGTTGAGTATTCAGGATTGAGGACTGAGGATTGAGGATTGAGGATTGAGGATTGAGGATTGAAGATTGAGTATTGAGGATTGAAGATTGAGGATTAAGGATTGAGGATTGGGGATTGAGGATCTAGTATTGGAGATTGATTATTGGGGATTGAAGATTGAGGACTGAGGATTGAGGATTGAGAATTGAGGATGAGAACTGAGGATTGAGGATTGAGGTCTGAGGATCGAGGATTGAGGATTGAGGATTGGCGACTGAGGATTGACGTTTGAGTATTGAAGATTGAGGATTTATGACTGAGGATTGAGGATTGTGGATTGAGGATTGAGGATTGAGGTTTGAGGGTTGAGGATTGAGGATTGAGGATTGAAGATTGAGTATTGGGGATTGAATATTGTGGATTGAGGATTGAGTACTGAGGATTGAGGATTGAGGACTGAGGATTGAATATTGAGAATTGAAGATTGAGTATTGAGGACTGAATATTGACGATTGAGGATTGAAGATTGAGGATTGAGGATTGAGGATTGAGGATTGAGAATTCAGTGTTGGACAATGAGGATTGATGGTTGACGATTGAGGATTGGGGATTGAGGATTGAGGAATGAGTATTGAAGATTGAGGATTGATGATTGAGGATTGAGGATTGAGGATTGAAGATAGAGGATTGGGTATTGAGGATTGAAGAATTAGGATTGAGAATTGAGGATTGAGGATAGAGCATTGAGGGTTGAAGATTGAGGATTGGGTATTGAGGATTGAAGAATGAGGATTGAGGATTGAGGATTGAGGATTGAGGATTGAAGATTGAGTATTGTGGATTGAAGATTGAGGATTGAGGATTGAGGATTGAGTAATGAGGATTGAAGATTGAGTATTGAGGATTGAAGATTGAGGATTGAGTATTGAGGATTGAGGATTGAGGTTTGAAGATTGAGGATTGAGGATTGAGGATTGAGGATTGAGGATTGAGGATTGAAGATTGAATATTGATGATTGAATATTGAGAACTGAGGATTGAGTGTTGTGGATTGAGGACGAGGACTGAGGGTTGAATATTGATGTTTGAGGTCTGAGCATTAAGGATTGAGTATTGAGGATTGAGGTTTGAGGAATGAGGATTGCAGATTGAGTATTGAGGATTGAAGATTGAGTATTGAGAATTGAGGATTGAAGATTGAGGATTCGGGATTGAGGATTGAGGATTGAGGATTGAAGATTGAGTATTGAGGATTGAAGATTGAGGATTGAGGATTGAGGATTGAGGATTGAGGATTGAGCATTGAGGATTGAGGATTGGGGATTGAGGATTGAAGATTGAGTATTGGGGATTGAATATTGTGGATTGAGGATTGAGTACTGAGGATTGAGGATTGAGGACTGAGGATTGAATATTGAGAATTGAAGATTGAGTATTGAGGACTGAATATTGACGATTGAGGATTGAAGATTGAGGATTGAGGATTGAGGATTGAGGATTGAGGATTCAGTGTTGGACAATGAGGATTGATGGTTGACGATTGAGGATTGGGGATTGAGGATTGAGGAATGAGTATTGAAGATTGAGGATTGATGATTGAGGATTGAGGATTGAGGATTGAAGATAGAGGATTGGGTATTGAGGATTGAAGAATTAGGATTGAGAGTTGAGGATTGAGGATAGAGGATTGAGGGTTGAAGATTGAGGACTGAGGATTGAAGATTGAGAATTGAAGATTGAGTATTCAGGACTGAAGATTGACGATTGAGGATTGAAGATTGAGGATTGAGGATTGAGGATTGAGGATTGAGGATTGAGCATTGAAGATTGAGGATTGGGGATTGAGGATTGACGATTGAGGATTGAGTATTGAGGATTGAAGGTTGTGTATTGATGATTGAAGATTGAGGATTGAGGATTGAGGATTGAGGATTGAGGACGAGGACTGACGGTTGAGGATTGAGGTTTGAGGTTTGAGGGTTGTGGATTGAGGACGAGGACTGAGGGTTGAATATTGATGCTTGAGGCCTGAGGATTGAGGATTGAGGATTGAGAATTGGTGATTGAAGGCTGAGGGTTGAAGATTGAGGATTGGGTATTGAGCATTGAAGAATGAGGATTGAGGATTGAGGATTGAGGATTGAGGACTGCAGATTGAGTATTGAGGATTGAAGATTGAGGATTGAGGATTGAGGATTGTCGATTGAGTATTGAAGATTGAGGATTGAAGAATGAGGATTGAGGATTGAGGATTGAGGATTGAGGATTGAGGATTCAGGATTGAGGATTGACGGTTGAGTATTGAGGATTGAAGATTGAGGATTGAGGATTGAGGATTGAGGATTGAGGATTGAGCATTGAGGATTGAGGATTGGGGATAGAGGACTGACGATTGAGGATTGAGTATTGAGGATTGAAGATTGAGTACTGATGATTGAAGATTGAGGATTGAGGATTGAGGGTTGAGGATTGAGGACGAGGACTGACGGTTGAGGATTGAGGTTTGAGGATTGACGATTGAGGATTGAGGACTGAGGCTTGAGGATTGACGATTGAGCATAGAGGATTGAAGATTGAGGACTGGCGATTGAGGATTGAAGATTGAGGATTAAGAACTGAGGATTGGGGATTGAGGTTCTAGGATTGGAGATTGATTTTTGGGGATTGAAGATTGAGGATTGAGGACTGAGGATTGAGAATTGACAATTGAGGATGAGGACTGAGGGTTGAGGATTGAAGTTTGAGGAACGAGGATTGAGGATTGAGGATTGAGGGCTGAGGATTGACGATTGAGTATTGAAGATTGAGGATTTATGACTGAGGATTGAGGATTGAGGATTGAGGATTGAGGATTGAGTATTGACGATTGAGTATTGAAGATTGAGGATTGAAGAATGAGGATTGAGGATTGAGGATTGAGGATTGAAGATTGATGTTTGGGTATTGAGGATTGAAGAATGAGGATTGAGGATTGAGGATTGAGGATTGAGGATTGAGGATTGAGGATTGAGTATTGAGGATTGAAGACTGAGGATTGAGGATTGAGGATTGAGGATTGAGGATTGAGGTTTGAAGATTGAGTATTGAGGATTGAAGATTGAGGATTAAGGATTGAGGATTGGGGATTGAGGATCTAGTATTGGAGATTGATTATTGGGGATTGAAGATTGAGGATTGAGGATAGAGGATTGAGAATTGAGAATTGAGGATGAGGACTGAGGGTTGAGGATTGAGGTCTGAGGATCGAGGATTGAGGATTGAGGATTGGGGACTGAGGATTGACGTTTGAGTATTGAAGATTGAGGATTTATGACTGACGATTGAGGATTGAGGATTGAGGATTGACTATTGAGGATTGAAGATTGAGTATTGAAGATTGAAGATTGAGGATTGAGGATTGAGGGTTGAGGATTGAGGACGAGGACTGACGGTTGAGGATTGAGGTTTGAGGATTGAGGGTTGTGGATTGAGAACGAGGACTGAGGGTTGAATATTGATGTTTGAGGCCTGAGGATTGAGGATTGAGGATTGAGAATTGATGATTCAGGACTGAGGGTTGAAGATTGAGGATTGGGTATTGAGGATTGAAGAATGAGGATTGAGGATTGAGGATTGAGGATTGAAGATTGAGGACTGGCGATTGAGGATTGAATATTGAGGATTAAGGATTGAGGATTGGGGATTGAGGATGTAGGATTGGGGATTGGTTATTCATGATTGAGGATTGAGGATTGAGGATTGAGGATTGAGGATTGAGAATTGAGAATTGAGGATGAAGGCTGAGGGTTGGGGATTGAAGATTGAGTATTGAGGATTGTAGATTGAGGATTGAAGATTGAGTATTGATGATTGAATATTGAGGATTGAGAATTGAGAATTGATGATTGAGGATTGAGGATTGAGTATTGAGGATTGAAGATTGAGGATTGAGGATTGAGGATTGAGGATTGAGGATTGAGGTTTGAGGATTGAGGATTGAGTCTTGACGGTTGAGGATTGAGGACGAGGACTGACGGTTGAGGATTGAGGTTTGAGGATTGAGGATTGAGGATTGAGGACTGAGGCTTGAGGATTGAGGATTGAGGTTTGAGGATTGAGGATTGAGGATTGAGGATTGAGGATTGAGGATTGAAGATTGAATATTGATGATTGAAGATTGAGGATTGAGTATTGAGGGTTGTGGACTGAGGACGAGGACTGAGGGTTGAATATTGATGTTTGAGGTCTGAGGATTGAGGATTGAGGAGTGAGAATTGATGATTGAGGATTGAGGATTGAAGATTGAGGATTGGGTATTGAAGATTGAAGAATGAGGATTGTGGATTGAGGATTGAGGATTGAGGATTGCAGATTGAGTATTGTGGATTGGAGATTGAGGATTCAGGATTGAGGAATGAGTGTTGAAGATTGAGGATTGATGATTGAGGATTGAGGATTGAGGATTGGGGATTGAGGATTGAGGATTGAGGATTGAGGATTGAGGATTGAGGATTGAGTATTGAAGATTGAGTATTGATGATTGAGGATTGAGGATTGAGGATTGAGGATTGAGTATTGAGGATTGAAGATTGAGTATTGAGTATTGAAGATTGGTGATTGAGGATTGAGGATTGAGGATTGAGTATTGAGGATTGACGCTTGAGGATTGAGGGTTGAGGATGTAGGATTGAAGAGAGAGGACTGAGTGTTGAGGATTGAGTGTTGAGAATTGATGCTTGAGGTATGAAATTTGATTATTGAATATTCTGGATTGAGTATTGAACCATCAGAGTTCAGGATGTTCTATTGAGTATTGAGAATTGAGGATTGATGGTTGAGTATTGAGGATTGATGGTTGAGGGTTGGGTGTTGAATATTGAGGTTTGAGGATTGAGGATTGAGGATTGATGATTGAGGATTGAGGATTGAGGATTGAGGATTGAAGATTGAGGATTGAGGATTGACGGTTGAGGATTGAGGACTGAGGATTGACGATTGAGTATTGAAGATTGAGGATTTATGTCTGAGGATTGAGGATTGACGATTGAGGATTGAGTATTGAGGATTGAAGATTGAGTATTGAAGATTGAAGATTGAGGATTGAGGATTGAGGGTTGAGGATTGAGGACGAGTACTGACGGTTGAGGATTGAGGTTTGAGGATTGAGGGTTGTGGATTGAGACCGAGGACTGAGGGTTGAATATTGATGTTTGAGGCCTGAGGATTGAGGATTGATGATTGAGGATTGAGAATTGATGATTGAGGATTGAGGATTGAAGATTGAGGATTGGGTATTGAAGATTGAAGAATGAGGATTGTGGATTGAGGACTGAGGATTGAGGATTGCAAATTGTGTATTGAGGATTGAAGGTTGAGGATTCAGGATTGAGGACTGAGGATTGAGGATTGATGATTGAGGATTAAGGATTGAGGATTTAAGATTGAGTATTGAGGATTGAAGATTGAGGATTAAGGATTGAGGATTGGGGATTGAGGATCTAGGATTAGAGATTGGTTATTGGGGATTGAAAATTGAGGATTGAGGATTGAGGATTGAGAATTGAGAATTGAGGATGAGGACTGAGGGTTGAGGATTGAGGTTTGAGGAACGAGGATTGAGGATTGAGGATTGAGGACTAAGGATTGACGATTGAGTATTGAAGATAGAGGATTTATGACTGAGGATTGTGGATTGAGGATTGAGGATTGAGGATTGAGGATTGAGTATTGAGGATTGAAGATTGAGTATTGAAGATTGAAGATTGAGGATTGAGGATTGAGTGTTGAGGATTGAGGAAGAGGACTGACGGTTGAGGATTGAGGTTTGAGGATTGAGGGTTGTGGATTGAGAACGAGGACAGAGGGTTGAATATTGATGTTTGAGGCCTGAGGATTGAGGATTGAGGATTGAGAATTGATGATTGAGGATTGAGGATTGAGGATTGAAGATTGAGGATTGGGTATTGAGGATTGAAGAATGAGGATTGAGGATTGAGGATTGAGGATTGAGGATTGCAGATTGAGTATTGAGGATAGAAGGTTGAGGATTCAGAATTGAGGACTGAGGATTGAGGATTGAGGATTGAGGATTGAGGATTGAAGATTGAGTATTGAAGATTGAAGATTGAGGATTGAGGATTGAGTGCTGAGGATTGAGGATTGAGGATTGAAGATTGAGGATTGAGTATTGAGGATTGAGAATTGAGAATTGATGATTGAGGATTGAGGATTGAGTATTGAGGATTGAAGATTGAGGATTGAGGATTGAGGATTGACGATTGAGGATTGCTGATTGGGTATTGAGTATTGAAGATTGAGGATTGAGGATTGACGATTGAGGATTGCTGATTGAGGATTGTGGATTGAGGATTGAAGATTGAGTATTGAGGATTGAAGATTGACGATTGAGGATTGAGGATTGAGGATAGAGGATTGAGCATTGAGGATTGAGGATTGGGGATTGAGGATTGAGGATTGACGATTGAGGATTGAGTATTGAGGATTGAAGATTGAGTACTGATGATTGAAGATTGAGGTTTGAGGATTGAGGTTTGAGGACTGAGGACTGAGGATTGAGGATTGAGAATTCTGGATTGAGGATTGAGGATTGGAGATTGAGGATTGGGTATTGTGGATTGAAGAATGAGGATTGAGGATTGAGGATTGAGGATTGAGGATTGAGGATTGCGGATTGAAGATTGAGGATTGGATATTGAGGATTGAAGAATGAGGATTGAGGATTGAGGGTTGAGGATTGAGGATTGAAGATTGAATATTGAGGATTGAAGATTGAGGATTGAGGATTGAGGATTGAGGATTAAGGAATGAAGATTGAGTACTGAGGATTGAAGATTGAGGATCGAGTATTGAGGATTGAGGATTGAGGTTTGAAGATTGAGGATTGAGGATTGAGGATTGAGGATTGAGGATTGAGGATTCAGGATTGAGGATTGAGGATTGAGGATTGAGGGTTGAGGATTGAGGACGAGGACTGACGGTTGAGGATTGAGGTTTGAGGATTGAGGATTGAGGATTGAGGACTGAGGCTTGAGGATTGACGATTGAGCATAGAGGATTGAAGATTGAGGACTGGCGATTGAGGATTGAAGATTGAGGATTAAGGACTGAGGATTGGGGATTGAGAATCTAGGATTGGAGATTGATTTTTGGGGATTGAAGATTGAGGATTGAGGATTGAGGATTGCTAATTGAGATTTGAGGATGAGGACTGAGGGTTGAGGATTGAGGTTTGAGGAACGAGGATTGAGGATTGAGGATTGAGGACTGAGGATTGACGATTGAGTATTGAAGATTGAGGATTTATGACTGAGGATTGAGGATTGAGGATCGAGGATTGAGGATTGAGGATTGAAGATTGAGTATTGGGGATTGAATATTGAGGATTGAGGATTGAGGATTGAGAATGAGGGCTGAGGGTCGAGGATTGAGGTTTGAGTATAGAATCCTGAGAATTCAGGATATTCTATTGAGCATTGAGAATTTAGGATTGATGGTTGAGGACTGAGGATTGAGGATTGAGAATTCAGGATTGAGGATCGAGGATTGAAGATTGAGGATTGGGTATTGAGGATTGAGGAATGAGGATTGAGGATTGAGGATTGAGGATTGAGGATTGGGATTGAAGATTGAGGATTGGGTATTGAGGATTGAAGAATGAGGATTGAGGGTTGAGGATTGAGGATTGAGTATTGAGTGTTGAAGGTTGAGGATTGTGGATTGAGGATTGTGGTTTGAGGATTGAGGATTGAGGATTGAGGATTGAAGATTGAGTATTGAGGATTGAAGATTGAGGATTGAGGATTGAGGATTGAGGATTGAGGACTGAAGCTTGAGTATTGAGGATCGAAGATTGAGGATTGAGTATTGAGGATGAGGATTGAGATTTGAAGATTGAGGATTGAGGATTGAGGATTGAGGATAGAGGATTGAGGATTGAAGATTGAATATTGATGATTGAATATTGAGGACTGAGGATTGAGGATTGAGGATTGAGGATTGAGGATTGAGGATTGAGGATAGAGGATTGAGGATTGAAGATTGAATATTGATGATTGAATATTGAGGACTGAGGATTGAGGGTTGTGGATTGAGGATTGAGGATTGAGGATTGAGGATTGAGGATTGGAGATTGAATATTGATGATTGGAGATTGTGGATTGAGTATTGAGTGTTGTGGATTGAGGACGAGGACTGAGGGTTGAATATTGATATTTGAGGTCTGAGGATTGAGGATTGAGGATTGAGAAATGATGATTGAGGATTGAGGATTGAGGATTGAAGATTGAGGATTGGGTATTGAGGATTGAAGAATGAGGATCGATGATTGAGGATTGAGGATTGAGGGCTGAGGCTTGAAGATTGAGGATTGAGTATTGAGGATTGAGGACGAGGACTGACGGTTGAGGATTGAGGTTTGAGGATTGAGGGTTGTGGATTGAGAACGAGGACTGAGGGTTGAATATTGATGTTTGAGGCCTGAGGATTGAGGATTGAGGGTTGAGAATTGATGATTCAGGACTGAGGGTTGAAGATTGAGGATTGGGTATTGAGGATTGAAGAATGAGGATTGAGGATTGAGGATTGAGGATTGAAGATTGAGGACTGGCGATTGAGGATTGAATATTGAGGATTAAGGATTGAGGATTGGGGATTGAGGATGTAGGATTGGAGATTGGTTATTCATGATTGAGGATTGAGGATTGAGGATTGAGGATTGAGGATTGAGAATTGAGAATTGAGGATGAAGACTGAGGGTTGGGGATTGAAGGTTGAGTATTGAGGATTGAAGATTGAGGATTGAAGGTTGAGTATTGATGATTCAATATTGAGGATTGAGAATTGATAATTGATGATTGAGGATTGAGGATTGAGTATTGAGGATTGAAGATTGAGGATTGAGGATTGAGGATTGAGGATTGAGGATTGAGGTTTGAGGATTGAGGATTGAGGCTTGACGGTTGAGGATTGAGGACGAGGACTGACGGTTGAGGATTGAGGTTTGAGGATTGAGGATTGAGGATTGAGGACTGAGGCTTGAGGATTGAGGATTGAGGTTTGAGGATTGAGGATTGAGGATTGAGGATTGAGGATTGAGGATTGAAGATTGAATATTGATGATTGAAGATTGAGGATTGAGTATTGAGGGTTGTGGACTGAGGACGAGGACTGAGGGTTGAATATTGATGTTTGAGGTCTGAGGATTGAGGATTGAGGATTGAGAATTGATGATTGAGGATTGAGGATTGAAGATTGAGGATTGGGTATTGAAGATTGAAGAATGAGGATTGTGGATTGAGGATTGAGGATTGAGGATTGCAGATTGAGTATTGAGGATTGGAGATTGAGGATTCAGGATTGAGGAATGAGTATTGAAGATTGAGGATTGATGATTGAGGATTGAGGATTGAGGATTGGGGATTGAGGATTGAGGATTGAGGATTGAGGATTGAGGATTGAGTATTGAAGATTGAGGATTGATGATTGAGGATTGAGGATTGAGGATTGAGGATTGAGTATTGAGGATTGAAGATTGAGTATTGAGGATTGAAGATTGGTGATTGAGGATTGAGGATTGAGGATTGAGTATTGAGGATTGACGCTTGAGGATTGAGGGTTGAGGATGTAGGATTGAAGAGAGAGGACTGAGTGTTGAGGATTGAGAGTTGAGAATTGATGCTCGAGGTTTGAAATTTGATTATTGAATATTCTGTATTGAGTATTGAACCATCAGAGTTCAGGATGTTCTATTGAGTATTGAGAATTGAGGATTGATGGTTGAGTATAGAGGATTGATGGTTGAGGGCTGAGTGTTGAATATTGAGGATTGAGGATTGAGGATTGAGGATTGATGATTGAGGATTGAAGATTGATTATTGATGATTGAAGATTGAGGATTGAGGATTGAGGGTTGAGGATTGAGGACGAGGACTGACGGTTGAGGATTGAGGTTTGAGGATTGAGGATTGAGGATTGAGTACTGAGGCTTGAGGATTGAGGATTGAGTATTGAGGATTGACGCTTGGGGATTGAGGGTTGAGGATGTAGGATTGAAGAGAGAGTACTGAGTGTTGAGGATTGAGTGTTGAGAATTGATGCTTGAGGTTTGAAATTTGATTATTGAATATTCTGGATTGAGTATTGAACCATCAGAGTTCAGGATGTTCTATTGAGTATTGAGATTTGAGGATTGATGGTTGAGTATTGAGGATTGATGGTTGAGGGTTGAGTGTTGAATATTGAGGTTTGAGGATTGAGGATTGAGGATTGATGATTGAGGATTGAGGATTGAGGATTGAGGATTGAAGATTGAGGATTGAGGATTGACGGCTGAGGATTGAGGACCGAGGATTGACGATTGAGTATTGAAGATTGAGGATTTATGTCTGAGGATTGAGGATTGAGGATTGAGGATTGAGTATTGAGGATGGAAGATTGAGTATTGAAGATTGAAGATTGAGGATTGAGGATTGAGGGTTGAGGATTGAGGACGAGGACTGACGGTTGAGGATTGAGGTTTGAGGATTGAGGGTTGTGGATTGAGACCGAGAACTGAGGGTTGAATATTGATGTTTGAACCCTGAGGATTGAGGATTGATGATTGAGGATTGAGAATTGATGATTGAGGATTGAGGATTGAAGATTGAGGATTGGGTATTGAAGATTGAAGAATGAGGATTGTGGATTGAGGATTGAGGATTGAGGACTGCAAATTGAGTATTGAGGATTGAAGGTTGAGGATTCAGGATTGAGGACTGAGGATTGAGGATTGATGATTGAGGATTGAGGATTGAGGATTTAAGATTGAGTATTGAGGATTGAATATTGAGGATTAAGGATTGAGGATTGGGGATTGAGGATCTAGGATTGGAGATTGGTTATTGGGGATTGAAAATTGAGGATTGAGGATTGAGGATTGAGAATTGAGAATTGAGGATGAGGACTGAGGGTTGAGGATTGAGGTTTCAGGAACGAGGATTGAGGATTGAGGATTGAGGACTGAGGATTGACGATTGAGTATTGAAGATTGAGGATTTATGACTGAGGATTGAGGATTGAGGATTGAGGATTGAGGATTGAGGATTGAGTATTTAGGATTGAAGATTGAGTATTGAAGATTGAAGATTGAGGATTGAGGATTGAGTGTTGAGGATTGAGGACGAGGACTGACGGTTGAGGATTGAGGTTTGAGGATTGAGGGTTGTGGATTGAGAACGAGGACAGAGGGTTGAATATTGATGTTTGAGGCCTGAGGTTTGAGGATTGAGGATTGAGAATTGATGACTGAGGACTGAGGGTTGAAGACTGAGGATTGGGTATTGAGGATTGAAGAATGAGGATTGAGGATTGAGGATTGAGGATTGAGGATTGCAGATTGAGTATTGAGGACTGAAGATTGAGGATTCAGGATTGAGGATTTAGGATTGACGATTGAGGATTGAGGATTGAGTATTGAAGATTGAGGATTGATGATTGAGGTTTGAGGATTGTGGATTGAGGATTGAGTTTTGAGGATTGAAGATTGAGTATTGAGTATTGATGGTTGGTGATTGAGGATTGAGGATTGAGGTTTGAGTATTGAGGATTGACGCTTGAGGATTGAGGGTTGAGGATGTAGGATTGAAGAGAGAGGACTGAGTGTTGAGGATTGAGTGTTGATAATTGATGCTTGAGGTTTGAAATTTGATTATTGAATATTCTGGATTGAGTATTGAACCATCAGAGTTCAGGATGTTCTATTGAGTATTGAGAATTGAGGATTGATGGTTGAGTATTGAGGATTGATGGTTGAGGGTTGAGTGTTGAATATTGAGGATTGAGGATTGAGGATTGAGGATTGATGATTGAGGATTGAAGATTGATTATTGATGATTGAAGATTGAGGATTGAGGATTGAGGGTTGAGGATTGAGGACGAGGACTGACGGTTGAGGATTGAGGTTTGAGGATTGAGGATTGAGGATTGAGGACTGAGGCTTGAGGATTGAGGATTGAGGTTTGAGGATTGAGGATTGAGGATTGAGGATTGAGGATTGAGGATTGAAGATTGAATATTGATGATTGAAGATTGAGGATTGAGTATTGAGGGTTGTGGATTGAGGACGAGGACTGAGGGTTGAATATTGATATTTGAGGTCTGAGGATTGAGGATTGAGGATTGAGAATTGATGATTGAGGATTGAGGATTGAGGATTGAAGATTGAGTATTGGGTATTGAGGATTGAAGAATGAGGATTGAGGATTGAGGATTGAGGATTGAGGATTGCTGATTGAGTATTGAGGATAGAAGGTTGAGGATTCAGAATTGAGGACTGAGGATTGAGGATTGAGGATTGAGGATTGAGGATTGAAGATTGAGTATTGAAGATTGAAGATTGAGGATTGAGGATTGAGTGTTGAGGATTGAGGATTGAGGATTGAAGATTGAGGATTGAGTATTGAGGATTGAGAATTGAGAATTGATGATTGAGGATTGAGGATTGAGTATTGAGGATTGAAGATTGAGGATTGAGGATTGAGAATTGACGATTGAGGATTGCTGATTGGGTATTGAGGATTGAAGATTGAGGATTGAGGATTGACGATTGAGGATTGCTGATTGAGGATTGAGGATTGAGGATTGAAGATTGAGTATTGAGGATTGAAGATTGACGATTGAGGATTGAGGATTGAGGATAGAGGATTGAGCATTGAGGATTGAGGATTGGGGATTGAGGATTGACGATTGAGGATTGAGTATTGAGGATTGAAGATTGAGTACTGATGATTGAAGATTGAGGATTGAGGATTGAGGTTTGAGGACTGAGGACTGAGGATTGAGGATTGAGAATTCTGGATTGAGGATTGAGGATTGGAGATTGAGGATTGGGTATTGTGGATTGAAGAATGAGGATTGAGGATTGAGGATAGAAGGTTGAGGATTCAGAATTGAGGACTGAGGATTGAGGATTGAGGATTGAGGATTGAGGATTGAAGATTGAGTATTGAAGATTGAAGATTGAGGATTGAGGATTGAGGGTTGAGGATTGAGGATTGAGGATTGAAGATTGAGGATTGAGTATTGAGGATTGAGAATTGAGAATTGATGATTGAGGATTGAGGATTGAGTATTGAGGATTGAAGATTGAGGATTGAGGATTGAGGATTGAGGATTGAGGATTGAGGTTTGAGGATTGAGGATTGAGGTTTGAGGGTTGAGGATTGAGGATTGAGGACTGAGGCTTGAGGATTGACGATTGAGCATAGAGGATTGAAGATTGAGGACTGGCGATTGGGGATTGAAGATTGAGGATTAAGTTCTGAGGATTGGGGATTGAGGATCTAGGATTGGAGATTGATTTTTGGGGATTGAAAATTGAGGATTGAGGATTGAGGATTGCTAATTGAGAATTGAGGATGAGGACTGAGGGTTGAGGATTGAGGTTTGAGGAACGAGGATTGAGGATTGAGGATTGAGGACTGAGGATTGACGATTGAGTATTGAAGATTGAGGATTTATAACTGAGGATTGAGGATTGAGGATTGAGGATTGAGGATTGAGGATTGAGGATTGAAGACTGAGTATTGGGGATTGAATATTGTGGATTGAGGATTGAGTACTGAGGATTGAGGATTGAGGACTGAGGATTGAATATTGAGAATTGAAGATTGAGTATTGAGGACTGAATATTGACGATTGAGGATTGAAGATTGAGGATTGAGGATTGAGGATTGAGGATTGAGGATTCAGTGTTGGACAATGAGGATTGATGGTTGACGATTGAAGATTGGGGATTGAGGATTGAGGAATGAGTATTGAAGATTGAGGATTGATGATTGAGGATTGAGGATTGAGGATTGAAGATAGAGGATTGGGTATTGAGGATTGAAGAATTAGGATTGAGAATTGAGGATTGAGGATAGAGGATTGAGGGTTGAAGATTGAGGATTGGGTATTGAGGATTGAAGAATGAGGATTGAGGATTGAGGATTGAGGATTGAGGATTGAAGATTGAGTATTGTGGATTGAAGATTGAGGATTGAGGATTGAGGATTGAGTATTGAGTATTGAGAATTGAGGATTGATGGTTGAGTATTGAGTATTGATGGTTGAGGGTTGAGTGTTGAATATTGATGATTGAGGATTGAGGATTGAGGATTGATGATTGAGGATTGAGGATTGAGGATTGAGGATCGAAGATTGAGGATTGAGGCTTGACGGTTGAGGATTGAGGACGAGGACTGACGGTTGAGGATTGAGGTTTGAGGATTGAGGATTGAGGATTGAGGACTGAGGCTTGAGGATTGAGGATTGAGGTTTGAGGATTGAGGATTGAGGATTGAGGATTGAGGATTGAGGATTGAAGATTGAATATTGATGATTGAAAATTGAGGATTGAGTATTGAGGGTTGTGGATTGAGGACGAGGACTGAGGGTTGAATATTGATGTTTGAGGTCTGAGGATTGAGGATTGAGGATTGAGAATTGATGATTGAGGATTGAGGATTGAAGATTGAGGATTGGGTATTGAAGATTGAAGAATGAGGATTGTGGATTGAGGATTGAGGATTGAGGATTGCAGATTGAGTATTGAGGATTGAAGATTGAGGATTCAGGATTGAGGAATGAGTATTGAAGATTGAGGATTGATGATTGAGGATTGAGGATTGAGGATTGGGTATTGAGGATTGAGGATTGAGGATTGAGGATTGAGGACTGAGTATTGAAGATTGAGGATTGATGATTGAGGATTGAGGATTGAGGATTGAGGATTGAGTATTGAGGATTGAAGATTGAGTATTGAGGATTGAAGATTGGTGATTGAGGATTGAGGATTGAGGATTGAGGATTGAGTATTGAGGATTGACGCTTGAGGATTGATGGTTGAGGATGTAGGATTGAAGAGAGAGGACTGAGTGTTGAGGATTGAGTGTTGAGAATTGATGCTTGAGGTTTGAAATTTGATTATTGAATATTCTGGATTGAGTATTGAACCATCAGAGTTCAGGATGTTCTATTGAGTATTGAGAATTGAGGATTGATGGTTGAGTATTGAGGATTGATGGTTGAGGGTTGAGTGTTGAATATTGAGGATTGAGGATTGAGGATTGAGGATTGATGATTGAGGATTGAAGATTGATTATTGATGATTGAAGATTGAGGATTGAGGATTGAGGGTTGAGGATTGAGGACGAGGACTGACGGTTGAGGATTGAGGTTTGAGGATTGAGGATTGAGGATTGAGGACTGAGGCTTGAGGATTGAGGATTGAGTATTGAGGATTGAGGACGAGGACTGACGGTTGAGGATTGAGGTTTGAGGATTGAGGGTTGTCGATTGAGAACGAGGACTGAGGGTTGAATATTGATGTTTGAGGCCTGAGGATTGAGGATTGAGGATTGAGAATTGATGATTCAGGACTGAGGGTTGAAGATTGAGGATTGGGTATTGAGGATTGAAGAATGAGGCTTGAGGATTGAGGATTGAGGATGGAGGATTGCAGATTGAGTATTGAGGACTGAAGGTTGAGGATTCAGGATTGAGGATTTAGGATTGAGGATTGAGGATTTAGGATTGAGGGTTGAAGATTGAGTATTGAGGATTGAAGATTGAGGATTCAGGATTGAGGAATGAGTATTGAAGGTTGAGGACTGATGATTGAGGATTGAGGATTGAGGATTGGTTATTCATGATTGAGGATTGAGCATTGAGGATTGAGGATTGAGGATTGAGAATTGAGAATTGAGGATGAAGACTGAGGGTTGGGGATTGAAGATTGAGTATTGAGGATTGAAGATTGAGGATTGAAGGTTGAGTATTGATGATTGAATATTGAGGATTGAGAATTGAGAATTGATGATTGAGGATTGAGGATTGAGTATTGAGGATTGAAGATTGAGGATTGAGGATTGAGGATTGAGGATTGAGGATTGAGGTTTGAGGATTGAGTATTGAGTCTTGACGGTTGAGGATTGAGGACGAGGACTGACGGTTGAGGATTGAGGTTTGAGGATTGAGGATTGAGGATTGAGGACTGAGGCTTGAGGATTGAGGATTGAGGTTTGAGGATTGAGGATTGAGGATTGAGGATTGAGGATTGAGGATTGAAGATTGAATATTGATGATTGAAGATTGAGGATTGAGTATTGAGGGTTGTGGACTGAGGACGAGGACTGAGGGTTGAATATTGATGTTTGAGGTCTGAGGATTGAGGATTGAGAATTGATGATTGAGGATTGAGGATTGAAAATTAAGGATTGGGTATTGAGGATTGAAGAATGAGGATTGAGGATTGAGGATTGAGTATTGAGGATTGCAGATTGAGTATTGAGGATTGAAGGTTGAGTATTCAGGATTGAGGACTGAGGATTGAGGATTGAGGATTGAGGATTGAGGATTGAAGATTGAGTATTGAGGATTGAAGATTGAGGATTAAGGATTGAGGATTGGGGATTGAGGATCTAGTATTGGAGATTGATTATTGGGGATTGAAGATTGAGGATTGAGGATTGAGGATTGAGAATTGAGAATTGAGGATGAGGACTGAGGATTGAGGATTGAGGTCTGAGGATCGAGGATTGAGGATTGAGGATTGGGGACTGAGGATTGACGTTTGAGTATTGAAGATTGAGGATTTATGACTGAGGATTGAGGATTGTGGATTGAGGATTGAGGATTGAGGTTTGAGGGTTGAGGATTGAGGATTGAGGACTGAGGCTTGAGGATTGACGATTGAGCATAGAGGATTGAAGATTGAGGACTGGCGATTGAGGATTGAAGATTGAGGATTAAGTTCTGAGGATTGGGGATTGAGGATCTAGGATTGGAGATTGATTTTTGGGGATTGAAAATTGAGGATTGAGGATTGAGGATTGCTAATTGAGAATTGAGGATGGGGACTGAGGGTTGAGGATTGAGGTTTGAGGAACGAGGATTGAGGATTGAGGATTGAGGACTGAGGATTGACGATTGAGTATTGAAGATTGAGGATTTATAACTGAGGATTGAGGATTGAGGATTGAGGATTGAGGATTGAGGATTGAAGATTGAGTATTGGGGATTGAATATTGTGGATTGAGGATTGAGTACTGAGGATTGAGGATTGAGGACTGAGGATTGAATATTGAGAATTGAAGATTGAGTATTGAGGACTGAATATTGACGATTGAGGATTGAAGATTGAGGATTGAGGATTGAGGATTGAGGATTGAGGATTCAGTGTTGGACAATGAGGATTGATGGTTGACGATTGAGGATTGGGGATTGAGGATTGAGGAATGAGTATTGAAGATTGAGGATTGATGATTGAGGATTGAGGATTGAGGATTGAAGATAGAGGATTGGGTATTGAGGATTGAAGAATTAGGATTGAGAATTGAGGATTGAGGATAGAGGATTGAGGGTTGAAGATTGAGGATTGGGTATTGAGGATTGAAGAATGAGGATTGAGGATTGAGGATTGAGGATTGAGGATTGAAGATTGAGTATTGTGGATTGAAGATTGAGGATTGAGGATTGAGGATTGAGTATTGAGGATTGAAGATTGAGTATTGAGGATTGAAGATTGAGGATTGAGTATTGAGGATTGAGGATTGAGGTTTGAAGATTGAGGATTGAGGATTGAGGATTGAGGATTGAGGATTGAGGATTGAAGATTGAATATTGATGATTGAATATTGAGAACTGAGGATTGAGTGTTGTGGATTGAGGACGAGGACTGAGGGTTGAATATTGATGTTTGAGGTCTGAGGATTAAGGATTGAGTATTGAGGATTGAGGTTTGAGGAATGAGGATTGCAGATTGAGTATTGAGGATTGAAGATTGAGTATTGAGAATTGAGGATTGAAGATTGAGGATTCGGGATTGAGGATTGAGGATTGAGGATTGAAGATTGAGTATTGAGGATTGAAAAATTGAGGATTGAGGATTGAGGATTGAGGATTGAGGATTGAGCATTGAGGATTGAGGATTGGGGATTGAGGATTGAAGATTGAGTATTGGGGATTGAATATTGTGGATTGAGGATTGAGTATTGAGGATTGAGGATTGAGGACTGAGGATTGAATATTGAGAATTGAAGATTGAGTATTGAGGACTGAATATTGACGATTGAGGATTGAAGATTGAGGATTGAGGATTGAGGATTGAGGATTGAGGATTCAGTGTTGGACAATGAGGATTGATGGTTGACGATTGAAGATTGGGGATTGAGGATTGAGGAATGAGTATTGAAGATTGAGGATTGATGATTGAGGATTGAGGATTGAGGATTGAAGATAGAGGATTGGGTATTGAGGATTGAAGAATTAGGATTGAGAATTGAGGATTGAGGATAGAGGATTGAGGGTTGAAGATTGAGGACTGAGGATTGAAGATTGAGAATTGAAGATTGAGTATTCAGGACTGAAGATTGACGATTGAGGATTGAAGATTGAGGATTGAGGATTGAGGATTGAGGATTGAGGATTGAGCATTGAAGTTTGAGGATTGGGGATTGAGGATTGACGATTGAGGATTGAGTATTGAGGATTGAAGGTTGTGTATTGATGATTGAAGATTGAGGATTGAGGATTGAGGATTGAGGATTGAGGACGAGGACTGACGGTTGAGGATTGAGGTTTGAGGTTTGAGGGTTGTGGATTGAGGACGAGGACTGAGGGTTGAATATTGATGCTTGAGGCCTGAGGATTGAGGATTGAGGATTGACAATTGGTGATTGAAGGCTGAGGGTTGAAGATTGAGGATTGGGTATTGAGCATTGAAGAATGAGGATTGAGGATTGAGGATTGAGGATTGAGGACTGCAGATTGAGTATTGAGGATTGAAGATTGAGGATTGAGGATCGAGGATTGACGATTGAGTATTGAAGATTGGGGATTGAAGAATGAGGATTGAGGATTGAGGATTGAGGATTGAGGATTGAGGATTCAGGATTGAGGATTGACGGTTGAGTATTGAGGATTGAAGATTGAGGATTGAGGATTGAGGATTGAGGATTGAGGATTGAGCATTGAGGATTGAGGATTGGGGATAGAGGATTGACGATTGAGGATTGAGTATTGAGGATTGAAGATTGAGTACTGATGATTGAAGATTGAGGATTGAGGATTGAGGGTTGAGGATTGAGGACGAGGACTGACGGTTGAGGATTGAGGTTTGAGGATTGACGATTGAGGATTGAGGACTGAGGCTTGAGGATTGACGATTGAGCATAGAGGATTGAAGATTGAGGACTGGCGATTGAGGATTGAAGATTGAGGATTAAGGACTGAGGATTGGGGATTGAGGTTCTAGGATTGGAGATTGATTTTTGGGGATTGAAGATTGAGGATTGAGGACTGAGGATTGAGAATTGACAATTGAGGATGAGGACTGAGGGTTGAGGATTGAAGTTTGAGGAACGAGGATTGAGGATTGAGGATTGAGGACTGAGGATTGACGATTGAGTATTGAAGATTGAGGATTTATGACTGAGGATTGAGGATTGAGGATTGAGGATTGAGGATTGAGTATTGACGATTGAGTATTGAAGATTGAGGATTGAAGAATGAGGATTGAGTATTGAGGATTGAGGATTGAAGATTGATGTTTGGGTATTGAGGATTGAAGAATGAGGATTGAGGATTGAGGATTGAGGATTGAGGATTGAGGATTGAGGATTGAGTATTGAGGATTGAAGACTGAGGATTGAGGATTGAGGATTGAGGATTGAGGATTGAGGTTTGAAGATTGAGTATTGAGGATTGAAGATTGAGGATTAAGGATTGAGGATTGGGGATTGAGGATCTAGTATTGGCGATTGATTATTGGGGATTGAAGATTGAGGATTGAGGATAGAGGATTGGGAATTGAGAATTGAGGATGAGGACTGAGGGTTGAGGATTGAGGTCTGAGGATCGAGGATTGAGGATTGAGGATTGGGGACTGAGGATTGACGTTTGAGTATTGAAGATTGAGGATTTATGACTGACGATTGAGGATTGAGGATTGAGGATTGACTATTGAGGATTGAAGATTGAGTATTGAAGATTGAAGATTGGGGATTGAGGATTGAGGGTTGAGGATTGAGGACGAGGACTGACGGTTGAGGATTAAGGTTTGAGGTTTGAGGGTTGTGGATTGAGAACGAGGACTGAGGGTTGAATATTGATGTTTGAGGCCTGAGGATTGAGGATTGAGGATTGAGAATTGATGATTGAGGACTGAGGGTTGAAGATTGAGGATTGGGTATTGAGGATTGAAGAATGAGGATCGAGGATTGAGGATTGAGGATTGAGGATTGCAGATTGAGTATTGAGGATTGAAGATTGAGGATTCAGGATTGAGGATTGAGGATTGAGGATCGAGGATTGAGGATTGAGGATTGAAAATTGAGTATTGAGGATTGAAGATTGAGGATACAGTATTGAGGAATGAGTATTGAATATTGAGGATTGATGATTGAGGATTGAGGATTGAGGACTGGGGTTTGAGGATTGAGGATTGAGGATTGAGGATTGAGGATTGGGTATTGAAGATTGAGGATTGATGATTGAGGATTGAGGATTGAGGATTGAGGATTGAGTATTGAGGATTGAAGATTGAGTATTGAGGATTGAAGATTGGTGATTGAGGATTGAGGATTGAGGATTGAGTATTGAGGATTGACGCTTGAGGATTGAGGGTTGAGGATGTAGGATGGAAGAGAGAGGACTGAGTGTTGAGGATTGGGTGTTGAGAACTGATGCTTGAAGTTTGAAATTTGATTATTGAATATTCTGGATTGAGTATTGAACCATCAGAGTTCAGGATGTTCTATTGAGTATTGAGAATTGAGGATTGATGGTTGAGTATTGAGGATTGATGGTTGAGGGTTGAGTGTTGAATATTGAGGATTGAGGATTGAGGATTGAGGATTGATGATTGAGGATTGAAGATTGATTATTGATGATTCAAGATTGAGGATTGAGGATTGAGGGTTGAGGATTGAGGACGAGGACTGACGGTTGAGGATTGAGGTTTGAGGATTGAGGGTTGTGGATTGAGAACGAGGACTGAGGGTTGAATATTGATGTTTGAGGCCTGAGGATTGAGGATTGAGGATTGAGAATTGATGATTCAGGACTGAGGGTTGAAGATTGAGGATTGGGTATTGAGGATTGAAGAATGAGGATTGAGGATTGAGGATTGAGGATTGAAGATTGAGGACTGGCGATTGAGGATTGAATATTGAGGATTAAGGATTGAGGATTGGGGATTGAGGATGTAGGTTTGGGGATTGGTTATTCATGATTGAGGATTGAGGATTGAGGATTGAGGATTGAGGATTGAGAATTGAGAATTGAGGATGAAGACTGAGGGTTGGGGATTGAAGATTGAGTATTGAGGATTGAAGATTGAGGATTGAAGATTGAGTATTGATGATTGAATATTGAGAATTGAGAATTGAGAATTGATGATTGAGGATTGAGGATTGAGTATTGAGGATTGAAGATTGAGGATTGAGGATTGAGGATTGAGGATTGAGGATTGAGGTTTGAGGATTGAGGATTGAGTCTTGACGGTTGAGGATTGAGGACGAGGACTGACGGTTGAGGATTGAGGTTTGAGGATTGAGGATTGAGGATTGAGGACTGAGGCTTGAGGATTGAGGATTGAGGTTTGAGGATTGAGGATTGAGGATTGAGGATTGAGGATTGAGGATTGAAGATTGAATATTGATGATTGAAGATTGAGGATTGAGTATTGAGGGTTGTGGATTGAGGACGAGGACTGAGGGTTGAATATTGATATTTGAGGTCTGAGGATTGAGGATTGAGGATTGAGAATTGATGATTGAGGATTGAGGATTGAGGATTGAAGATTGAGTATTGGGTATTGAGGATTGAAGAATGAGGATTGAGGATTGAGGATTGAGGATTGAGGATTGCAGATTGAGTATTGAGGATAGAAGGTTGAGGATTCAGAATTGAGGACTGAGGATTGAGGATTGAGGATTGAGGATTGAGGATTGAAGATTGAGTATTGAAGATTGAAGATTGAGGATTGAGGATTGAGTGTTGAGGATTGAGGATTGAGGATTGAAGATTGAGGATTGAGTATTGAGGATTGAGAATTGAGAATTGATGATTGAGGATTGAGGATTGAGTATTGAGGATTGAAGATTGAGGATTGAGGATTGAGGATTGACGATTGAGGATTGCTGATTGGGTATTGAGGATTGAAGATTGAGGATTGAGGATTGACGATTGAGGATTGCTGATTGAGGATTGAGGATTGAGGATTGAAGATTGAGTATTGAGGATTGAAGATTGACGATTGAGGATTGAGGATTGAGGATAGAGGATTGAGCATTGAGGATTGAGGATTGGGGATTGAGGATTGACGATTGAGGATTGAGTATTGAGGATTGAAGGTTGAGTACTGATGATTGAAGATTGAGGATTGAGGATTGAGGTTTGAGGACTGAGGACTGAGGATTGAGGATTGAGAATTCTGGATTGAGGATTGAGGATTGGAGATTGAGGATTGGGTATTGTGGATTGAAGAATGAGGATTGAGGATTGAGGATAGAAGGTTGAGGATTCAGAATTGAGGACTGAGGATTGAGGATTGAGGATTGAGGATTGAGGATTGAAGATTGAGTATTGAAGATTGAAGATTGAGGATTGAGGATTGAGGGTTGAGGATTGAGGATTGAGGATTGAAGATTGAGGATTGAGGATTGAGTATTGAGGATTGAAGATTGAGGATTGAGGATTGAGGATTGAGGATTGAGGATTGAGGTTTGAGGATTGAGGATTGAGGTTTGAGGGTTGAGGATTGAGGATTGAGGACTGAGGCTTGAGGATTGACGATTGAGCATAGAGGATTGAAGATTGAGGACTGGCGGTTGAGGATTGAAGATTGAGGATTAAGTTCTGAGGATTGGGGATTGAGGATCTAGGATTGGAGATTGATTTTTGGGGATTGAAAATTGAGGATTGAGGATTGAGGATTGCTAATTGAGAATTGAGGATGAGGACTGAGGGTTGAGGATTGAGGTTTGAGGAACGAGGATTGAGGATTGAGGATTGAGGACTGAGGATTGACGATTGAGTATTGAAGATTGAGGATTTATAACTGAGGATTGAGGATTGAGGATTGAGGATTGAGGATTGAGGATTGAAGATTGAGTATTGGGGATTGAATATTGTGGATTGAGGATTGAGTACTGAGGATTGAGGATTGAGGACTGAGGATTGAATATTGAGAATTGAAGATTGAGTATTGAGGACTGAATATTGACGATTGAGGATTGAAGATTGAGGATTGAGGATTGAGGATTGAGGATTGAGGATTCAGTGTTGGACAATGAGGATTGATGGTTGACGATTGAGGATTGGGGATTGAGGATTGAGGAATGAGTATTGAAGATTGAGGATTGATGATTGAGGATTGAGGATTGAGGATTGAAGATAGAGGATTGGGTATTGAGGATTGAAGAATTAGGATTGAGAATTGAGGATTGAGGATAGAGGATTGAGGGTTGAAGATTGAGGATTGGGTATTGAGGATTGAAGAATGAGGATTGAGGATTGAGGATTGAGGATTGAGGATTGAAGATTGAGTATTGTGGATTGAAGGTTGAGGATTGAGGATTGAGGATTGAGTATTGAGTATTGAGAATTGAGGATTGATGGTTGAGTATTGAGTATTGATGGTTGAGGGTTGAGTGTTGAATATTGATGATTGAGGATTGAGGATTGAGGATTGATGATTGAGGATTGAGGATTGAGGATTGAGGATCGATGATTGAGGATTGAGGCTTGACGGTTGAGGATTGAGGACGAGGACTGACGGTTGAGGATTGAGGTTTGAGGATTGAGGATTGAGGATTGAGGACTGAGGCTTGAGGATTGAGGACTGAGGTTTGAGGATTGAGGATTGAGGATTGAGGATTGAGGATTGAGGATTGAAGATTGAATATTGATGATTGAAAATTGAGGATTGAGTATTGAGGGTTGTGGATTGAGGACGAGGACTGAGGGTTGAATATTGATGTTTGAGGTCTGAGGATTGAGGATTGAGGATTGAGAATTGATGATTGAGGATTGAGGATTGAAGATTGAGGATTGGGTATTGAAGATTGAAGAATGAGGATTGTGGATTGAGGATTGAGGATTGAGGATTGCAGATTGAGTATTGAGGATTGAAGATTGAGGATTCAGGATTGAGGAATGAGTATTGAAGATTGAGGATTGATGATTGAGGATTGAGGATTGAGGATTGGGGATTGAGGATTGAGGATTGAGGATTGAGGATTGAGGATTGAGTATTGAAGATTGAGGATTGATGATTGAGGATTGAGGATTGAGGATTGAGGATTGAGTATTGAGGATTGAAGATTGAGTATTGAGGATTGAAGGTTGGTGATTGAGGATTGAGGATTGAGGATTGAGGATTGAGTATTGAGGATTGACGCTTGAGGATTGAGGGTTGAGGATGTAGGATTGAAGAGAGAGGACTGAGTGTTGAGGATTGAGTGTTGAGAATTGATGCTTGAGGTTTGAAATTTGATTATTGAATATTCTGGATTGAGTATTGAACCATCAGAGTTCAGGATGTTCTATTGAGTATTGAGAATTGAGGATTGATGGTTGAGTATTGAGGATTGATGGTTGAGGGTTGAGTGTTGAATATTGAGGATTGAGGATTGAGGATTGAGGATTGATGATTGAGGATTGAAGATTGATTATTGATGATTGAAGATTGAGGATTGAGGATTGAGGGTTGAGGATTGAGGACGAGGACTGACGGTTGAGGATTGAGGTTTGAGGATTGAGGATTGAGGATTGAGGACTGAGGCTTGAGGATTGAGGATTGAGTATCGAGGATTGAGGACGAGGACTGACGGTTGAGGATTGAGGTTTGAGGATTGAGGGTTGTGGATTGAGAACGAGGACTGAGGGTTGAATATTGATGTTTGAGGCCTGAGGATTGAGGATTGAGGATTGAGAATTGATGATTCAGGACTGAGGGTTGAAGATTGAGGATTGGGTATTGAGGATTGAAGAATGAGGATTGAGGATTGAGGATTGAGGATTGAGGATTGCAGATTGAGTATTGAGGACTGAAGGTTGAGGATTCAGGATTGAGGATTTAGGATTGAGGATTGAGGATTTAGGATTGAGGGTTGAAGATTGAGTATTGAGGATTGAAGATTGAGGATTCAGGATTGAGGAATGAGTATTGAAGGTTGAGGACTGATGATTGAGGATTGAGGATTGAGGATTGGGGATTGAGGATTGAGCATTGAGGTTTGAGGACTGAGGGCTGAGGATTGAGGGTTGAGGATTGAGGATTGAGGATGAGGGCTGAGGGTTGAGGATTGAGGTTTGAGGACTGAGGACTGAGGATTGAGGATTGAGAATTCAGGATTGAGGATTGAGGATTGAAGATTGAGGTTTGGGTATTGAGGATTGAAGAATGAGGATTGAGGATTTAGGATTGAGGATTGAGGATTGAGGATTGAGGATTGAGGATTGAAGATTGAGGACTGGCGATTGAGGATTGAATATTGAGGATTAAGGATTGAGGATTGGGGATTGAGGATGTAGGATTGGAGATTGGTTATTCATGATTGAGGATTGAGCATTGAGGATTGAGGATTGAGGATTGAGAATTGAGAATTGAGGATGAAGACTGAGGGTTGGGGATTGAAGATTGAGTATTGAGGATTGAAGATTGAGGATTGAAGGTTGAGTATTGATGATTGAATATTGAGGATTGAGAATTGAGAATTGATGATTGAGGATTGAGGATTGAGTATTGAGGATTGAAGATTGAGGATTGAGGATTGAGGATTGAGGATTGAGGATTGAGGTTTGAGGATTGAGTATTGAGTCTTGACGGTTGAGGATTGAGGACGAGGACTGACGGTTGAGGATTGAGGTTTGAGGATTGAGGATTGAGGATTGAGGACTGAGGCTTGAGGATTGAGGATTGAGGTTTGAGGATTGAGGATTGAGGATTGAGGATTGAGGATTGAGGATTGAAGATTGAATATTGATGATTGAAGATTGAGGATTGAGTATTGAGGGTTGTGGACTGAGGACGAGGACTGAGGGTTGAATATTGATGTTTGAGGTCTGAGGATTGAGGATTGAGGATTGAGAATTGATGATTGAGGATTGAGGATTGAAGATTGAGGATTGGGTATTGAAGATTGAAGAATGAGGATTGTGGATTGAGGATTGAGGATTGAGGATTGCAGATTGAGTATTGAGGATTGAAGATTGAGGATTCAGGATTGAGGAATGAGTATTGAAGATTGAGGATTAATGACTGAGGATTGAGGATTGAGGATTGGGGATTGAGGATTGAGGATTGAGGATTGAGGATTGAGGATTGAGTATTGAATATTGAGGATTGATGATTGAGGATTGAGGATTGAGGATTGAGGACTGAGTATTGAGGATTGAAGATTGAGTATTGAGGATTGAAGATTGGTGATTGAGGATTGAGGATTGAGGATTGAGTCTTGAGGATTGACGCTTGAGGATTGAGGGTTGAGGATGTAGGATTGAAGAGAGAGGACTGAGTGTTGAGGATTGAGTGTTGAGAATTGATGCTTGAGGTTTGAAATTTGATTATTGAATATTCTGGATTGAGTATGAACCATCAGAGTTCAGGATGTTCTATTGAGTATTGAGAATTGAGGATTGATGGTTGAGTATTGAGGATTGATGGTTGAGGGTTGAGTGTTGAATATTGAGGATTGAGGATTGAGGAAAGAGGATTGATGATTGAGGATTGAAGATTGATTATTGATGATTGAAGATTGAGGATTGAGGATTGAGGGTTGAGGATTGAGGACGAGGACTGACGGTTGAGGATTGAGGTTTGAGGATTGAGGATTGAGGATTGAGGACTGAGTATTGAGGATTGAAGATTGAGTATTGAGGATTGAAGATTGGTGATTGAGGATTGAGGATTGAGGATTGAGTCTTGAGGATTGACGCTTGAGGATTGAGGGTTGAGGATGTAGGATTGCAGAGAGAGGACTGAGTGTTGAGGATTGAGTGTTGAGAATTGATGCTTGAGGTTTGAAATTTGATTATTGAATATTCTGGATTGAGTATTGAACCATCAGAGTTCAGGATGTTCTATTGAGTATTGAGAATTGAGGATTGATGGTTGAGTATTGAGGATTGATGGTTGAGGGTTGAGTGTTGAATATTGAGGATTGAGGATTGAGGAAAGAGGATTGAGGATTGAGGATTGAGGATTGAGGATTGAGGTTTGAAGATTGAGTATTGAGGATTGAAGATTGAGGATTAAGGATTGAGGATTGGGGATTGAGGATCTAGTATTGGAGATTGATTATTGGGGATTGAAGATTGAGGATTGAGGATAGAGGATTGAGAATTGAGAATTGAGGATGAGGACTGAGGGTTGAGGATTGAGGTCTGAGGATCGAGGATTGAGGATTGAGGATTGGGGACTGAGGATTGACGTTTGAGTATTGAAGATTGAGGATTTATGACTGACGATTGAGGATTGAGGATTGAGGATTGACTATTGAGGATTGAAGATTGAGTATTGAAGATTGAAGATTGAGGATTGAGGATTGAGGGTTGAGGATTGAGGACGAGGACTGACGGTTGAGGATTAAGGTTTGAGGTTTGAGGGTTGTGGATTGAGAACGAGGACTGAGGGTTGAATATTGATGTTTGAGGCCTGAGGATTGAGGATTGAGGATTGAGAATTGATGATTGAGGACTGAGGGTTGAAGATTGAGGATTGGGTATTGAGGATTGAAGAATGAGGATCGAGGATTGAGGATTGAGGATTGAGGATTGCAGATTGAGTATTGAGGATTGAAGATTGAGGATTCAGGATTGAGGATTGAGGATTGAGGATTGAGGTTTGAAGATTGAGGATTGAGGATTGAGGATTGAGGATTGAGGATTGAGGATTCAGGATTGAGGATTGAGGATTGAGGATTGAGGGTTGAGGATTGAGAACGAGGACTGACGGTTGAGGATTGAGGTTTGAGGATTGAGGATTGAGGATTGAGGACTGAGGCTTGAGGATTGACGATTGAGCATAGAGGATTGAAGATTGAGGACTGGCGATTAAGGATTGAAGATTGAGGATTAAGGACTGAGGATTGGGGATTGAGAATCTAGGATTGGAGATTGATTTTTGGGGATTGAAGATTGAGGATTGAGGATTGAGGATTGCTAATTGAGATTTGAGGATGAGGACTGAGGGTTGAGGATTGAGGTTTCAGGAACGAGGATTGAGGATTGAGGATTGAGGACTGAGGATTGACGATTGAGTATTGAAGATTGAGAATTTATGACTGAGGATTGAGGATTGAGGATCGAGGATTGAGGATTGAGGATTGAAGATTGAGTATTGGGGATTGAATATTGAGGATTGAGGATTGAGGATTGAGAATGAGGGCTGAGGGTCGAGGATTGAGGTTTGAGTATAGAATCCTGAGAATTCAGGATATTCTATTGAGCATTGAGAATTTAGGATTGATGGTTGAGGACTGAGGATTGAGGATTGAGAATTCAGGATTGAGGATCGAGGATTGAAGATTGAGGATTGGGTATTGAGGATTGAGGAATGAGGATTGAGGATTGAGGATTGAGGATTGAGGATTGGGATTGAAGATTGAGGATTGGGTATTGAGGATTGAAGAATGAGGATTGAGGGTTGAGGATTGAGGATTCAGGATTGAGGATTGAGGATTGAGGATTGAGGTTTGAAGATTGAGGATTGAGGATTGAGGATTGAGGATTGAGGATTGAGGATTCAGGATTGAGGATTGAGGATTGAGGATTGAGGGTTGAGGATTGAGAACGAGGACTGACGGTTGAGGATTGAGGTTTGAGGATTGAGGATTGAGGATTGAGGACTGAGGCTTGAGGATTGACGATTGAGCATAGAGGATTGAAGATTGAGGACTGGCGATTAAGGATTGAAGATTGAGGATTAAGGACTGAGGATTGGGGATTGAGAATCTAGGATTGGAGATTGATTTTTGGGGATTGAAGATTGAGGATTGAGGATTGAGGATTGCTAATTGAGATTTGAGGATGAGGACTGAGGGTTGAGGATTGAGGTTTCAGGAACGAGGATTGAGGATTGAGGATTGAGGACTGAGGATTGACGATTGAGTATTGAAGATTGAGAATTTATGACTGAGGATTGAGGATTGAGGATCGAGGATTGAGGATTGAGGATTGAAGATTGAGTATTGGGGATTGAATATTGAGGATTGAGGATTGAGGATTGAGAATGAGGGCTGAGGGTCGAGGATTGAGGTTTGAGTATAGAATCCTGAGAATTCAGGATATTCTATTGAGCATTGAGAATTTAGGATTGATGGTTGAGGACTGAGGATTGAGGATTGAGAATTCAGGATTGAGGATCGAGGATTGAAGATTGAGGATTGGGTATTGAGGATTGAGGAATGAGGATTGAGGATTGAGGATTGAGGATTGAGGATTGGGATTGAAGATTGAGGATTGGGTATTGAGGATTGAAGAATGAGGATTGAGGGTTGAGGATTGAGGATTGAGTATTGAGTGTTGAAGGTTGAGGATTGTGGATTGAGGATTGTGGTTTGAGGATTGAGGATTGAGGATTGAAGATTGAGTATTGAGGATTGAAGATTGAGGATTGAGGATCGAACATTGAGGATTGAGTATTGAGGATGAGGATTGAGATTTGAAGATTGAGGATTGAGGATTGAGGATTGAGGATAGAGGATTGAGGATTGAAGATTGAATATTGATGATTGAATATTGAGGACTGAGGATTGAGGGTTGTGGATTGAGCATTGAGGATTGAGGATTGATGATTGAGGATTGAGGATTGAGGATTGAGGATTGAAGATTGAGGATTGAGGCTTGACGGTTGAGGATTGAGGACGAGGACTGACGGTTGAGGATTGAGGTTTGAGGATTGAGGATTGAGGATTGAGGACTGAGGCTTGAGGATTGAGGATTGAGGTTTGAGGATTGAGGATTGAGGATTGAGGATTGAGGATTGAGGATTGAAGATTGAATATTGATGATTGAAGATTGAGGATTGAGTATTGAGGGTTGTGGATTGAGGACGAGGACTGAGGGTTGAATATTGATGTTTGAGGTCTGAGGATTGAGGATTGAGGATTGAGAATTGATGATTGAGGATTGAGGATTGAAGATTGAGGATTGGGTATTGAAGATTGAAGAATGAGGATTGTGGATTGAGGATTGAGGATTGAGGATTGCAGATTGAGTATTGAGGATTGAGTATTGAGGGTTGAAGATTGAGTATTGAGGATTGATGGTTGGTGATTGAGGATTGAGGATTGAGGTTTGAGTATTGAGGATTGACGCTTGAGGATTGAGGGTTGAGGATGTAGGATTGAAGAGAGAAGACTGAGTGTTGAGGATTGAGTGTTGAGAATTGATGCTTGAGGTTTGAAATTTGATTATTGAATATTCTGGATTGAGTATTGAACCATCAGAGTTCAGGATGTTCTATTGAGTATTGAGAATTGAGGATTGATGGTTGAGTATTGAGGATTGATGGTTGAGTGTTGAGTGTTGAATATTGAGGATTGAGGATTGAGGATTGAGGATTGATGATTGAGGATTGAAGATTGATTATTGATGGTTGAAGATTGAGGATTGAGGATTGAGGGTTGAGGATTGAGGACGAGGACTGACGGTTGAGGATTGAGGTTTGAGGATTGAGGATTGAGGATTGAGGACTGAGGCTTGAGGATTGAGGATTGAGGTTTGAGGATTGAGGATTGAGGATTGAGGATTGAGGATTGAGGATTGAAGATTGAATATTGATGATTGAAGATTGAGGATTGAGTATTGAGGGTTGTGGATTGAGGACGAGGACTGAGGGTTGAATATTGATATTTGAGGTCTGAGGATTGAGGATTGAGGATTGAGAATTGATGATTGAGGATTGAGGATTGAGGATTGAAGATTGAGGATTGGGTATTGAGGATTGAAGAATGAGGATCGATGATTGAGGATTGAGGATTGAGGACTGAGGCTTGAAGATTGAGGATTGAGTATTGAGGATTGAGGACGAGGACTGACGGTTGAGGATTGAGGTTTGAGGATTGAGGGTTGTGGATTGAGAACGAGGACTGAGGGTTGAATATTGATGTTTGAGGCCTGAGGATTGAGGATTGAGGATTGAGAATTGATGATTCAGGACTGAGGGTTGAAGATTGAGGATTGGGTATTGAGGATTGAAGAATGAGGATTGAGGATTGAGGATTGAGGATTGAAGATTGAGGACTGGCGATTGAGGATTGAATATTGAGGATTAAGGATTGAGGATTGGGGATTGAGGATGTAGGATTGGAGATTGGTTATTCATGATTGAGGATTGAGGATTGAGGATTGAGGATTGAGGATTGAGAATTGAGAATTGAGGATGAAGACTGAGGGTTGGGGATTGAAGGTTGAGTATTGAGGATTGAAGATTGAGGATTGAAGGTTGAGTATTGATGATTGAATATTGAGGATTGAGAATTGATAATTGATGATTGAGGATTGAGTATTGAGTATTGAGGATTGAAGATTGAGGATTGAGGATTGAGGATTGAGGATTGAGGATTGAGGTTTGAGGATTGAGGATTGAGTATTGAGGATTGAAGATTGAGGATTGAGGATTGAGGATTGACGATTGAGGATTGCTGATTGGGTATTGAGGATTGAAGATTGAGGATTGAGGATTGACGATTGAGGATTGCTGATTGAGGATTGAGGATTGAGGATTGAAGATTGAGTATTGAGGATTGAAGATTGACGATTGAGGATTGAGGATTGAGGATAGAGGATTGAGCATTGAGGATTGAGGATTGGGGATTGAGGATTGACGATTGAGGATTGAGTATTGAGGATTGAAGGTTGAGTACTGATGATTGAAGATTGAGGATTGAGGATTGAGGTTTGAGGACTGAGGACTGAGGATTGAGGATTGAGAATTCTGGATTGAGGATTGAGGATTGGAGATTGAGGATTGGGTATTGTGGATTGAAGAATGAGGATTGAGGATTGAGGATAGAAGGTTGAGGATTCAGAATTGAGGACTGAGGATTGAGGATTGAGGATTGAGGATTGAGGATTGAAGATTGAGTATTGAAGATTGAAGATTGAGGATTGAGGATTGAGGGTTGAGGATTGAGGATTGAGGATTGAAGATTGAGGATTGAGTATTGAGGATTGAGAATTGAGAATTGATGATTGAGGATTGAGGATTGAGTATTGAGGATTGAAGATTGAGGATTGAGGATTGAGGATTGAGGATTGAGGATTGAGGTTTGAGGATTGAGGATTGAGGTTTGAGGGTTGAGGATTGAGGATTGAGGACTGAGGCTTGAGGATTGACGATTGAGCATAGAGGATTGAAGATTGAGGACTGGCGGTTGAGGATTGAAGATTGAGGATTAAGTTCTGAGGATTGGGGATTGAGGATCTAGGATTGGAGATTGATTTTTGGGGATTGAAAATTGAGGATTGAGGATTGAGGATTGCTAATTGAGAATTGAGGATGAGGACTGAGGGTTGAGGATTGAGGTTTGAGGAACGAGGATTGAGGATTGAGGATTGAGGACTGAGGATTGACGATTGAGTATTGAAGATTGAGGATTTATAACTGAGGATTGAGGATTGAGGATTGAGGATTGAGGATTGAGGATTGAAGATTGAGTATTGGGGATTGAATATTGTGGATTGAGGATTGAGTACTGAGGATTGAGGATTGAGGACTGAGGATTGAATATTGAGAATTGAAGATTGAGTATTGAGGACTGAATATTGACGATTGAGGATTGAAGATTGAGGATTGAGGATTGAGGATTGAGGATTGAGGATTCAGTGTTGGACAATGAGGATTGATGGTTGACGATTGAGGATTGGGGATTGAGGATTGAGGAATGAGTATTGAAGATTGAGGATTGATGATTGAGGATTGAGGATTGAGGATTGAAGATAGAGGATTGGGTATTGAGGATTGAAGAATTAGGATTGAGAATTGAGGATTGAGGATAGAGGATTGAGGGTTGAAGATTGAGGATTGGGTATTGAGGATTGAAGAATGAGGATTGAGGATTGAGGATTGAGGATTGAGGATTGAAGATTGAGTATTGTGGATTGAAGGTTGAGGATTGAGGATTGAGGATTGAGTATTGAGTATTGAGAATTGAGGATTGATGGTTGAGTATTGAGTATTGATGGTTGAGGGTTGAGTGTTGAATATTGATGATTGAGGATTGAGGATTGAGGATTGATGATTGAGGATTGAGGATTGAGGATTGAGGATCGATGATTGAGGATTGAGGCTTGACGGTTGAGGATTGAGGACGAGGACTGACGGTTGAGGATTGAGGTTTGAGGATTGAGGATTGAGGATTGAGGACTGAGGCTTGAGGATTGAGGACTGAGGTTTGAGGATTGAGGATTGAGGATTGAGGATTGAGGATTGAGGATTGAAGATTGAATATTGATGATTGAAAATTGAGGATTGAGTATTGAGGGTTGTGGATTGAGGACGAGGACTGAGGGTTGAATATTGATGTTTGAGGTCTGAGGATTGAGGATTGAGGATTGAGAATTGATGATTGAGGATTGAGGATTGAAGATTGAGGATTGGGTATTGAAGATTGAAGAATGAGGATTGTGGATTGAGGATTGAGGATTGAGGATTGCAGATTGAGTATTGAGGATTGAAGATTGAGGATTCAGGATTGAGGAATGAGTATTGAAGATTGAGGACTGATGATTGAGGATTGAGGATTGAGGATTGGGGATTGAGGATTGAGGATTGAGGATTGAGGATTGAGGATTGAGTATTGAAGATTGAGGATTGATGATTGAGGATTGAGGATTGAGGATTGAGGATTGAGTATTGAGGATTGAAGATTGAGTATTGAGGATTGAAGGTTGGTGATTGAGGATTGAGGATTGAGGATTGAGGATTGAGTATTGAGGATTGACGCTTGAGGATTGAGGGTTGAGGATGTAGGATTGAAGAGAGAGGACTGAGTGTTGAGGATTGAGTGTTGAGAATTGATGCTTGAGGTTTGAAATTTGATTATTGAATATTCTGGATTGAGTATTGAACCATCAGAGTTCAGGATGTTCTATTGAGTATTGAGAATTGAGGATTGATGGTTGAGTATTGAGGATTGATGGTTGAGGGTTGAGTGTTGAATATTGAGGATTGAGGATTGAGGATTGAGGATTGATGATTGAGGATTGAAGATTGATTATTGATGATTGAAGATTGAGGATTGAGGATTGAGGGTTGAGGATTGAGGACGAGGACTGACGGTTGAGGATTGAGGTTTGAGGATTGAGGATTGAGGATTGAGGACTGAGGCTTGAGGATTGAGGATTGAGTATCGAGGATTGAGGACGAGGACTGACGGTTGAGGATTGAGGTTTGAGGATTGAGGGTTGTGGATTGAGAACGAGGACTGAGGGTTGAATATTGATGTTTGAGGCCTGAGGATTGAGGATTGAGGATTGAGAATTGATGATTCAGGACTGAGGGTTGAAGATTGAGGATTGGGTATTGAGGATTGAAGAATGAGGATTGAGGATTGAGGATTGAGGATTGAGGATTGCAGATTGAGTATTGAGGACTGAAGGTTGAGGATTCAGGATTGAGGATTTAGGATTGAGGATTGAGGATTTAGGATTGAGGGTTGAAGATTGAGTATTGAGGATTGAAGATTGAGGATTCAGGATTGAGGAATGAGTATTGAAGGTTGAGGACTGATGATTGAGGATTGAGGATTGAGGATTGGGGATTGAGGATTGAGCATTGAGGTTTGAGGACTGAGGGCTGAGGATTGAGGGTTGAGGATTGAGGATTGAGGATGAGGGCTGAGGGTTGAGGATTGAGGTTTGAGGACTGAGGACTGAGGATTGAGGATTGAGAATTCAGGATTGAGGATTGAGGATTGAAGATTGAGGTTTGGGTATTGAGGATTGAAGAATGAGGATTGAGGATTTAGGATTGAGGATTGAGGATTGAGGATTGAGGATTGAGGATTGAAGATTGAGGACTGGCGATTGAGGATTGAATATTGAGGATTAAGGATTGAGGATTGGGGATTGAGGATGTAGGATTGGAGATTGGTTATTCATGATTGAGGATTGAGCATTGAGGATTGAGGATTGAGGATTGAGAATTGAGAATTGAGGATGAAGACTGAGGGTTGGGGATTGAAGATTGAGTATTGAGGATTGAAGATTGAGGATTGAAGGTTGAGTATTGATGATTGAATATTGAGGATTGAGAATTGAGAATTGATGATTGAGGATTGAGGATTGAGTATTGAGGATTGAAGATTGAGGATTGAGGATTGAGGATTGAGGATTGAGGATTGAGGTTTGAGGATTGAGTATTGAGTCTTGACGGTTGAGGATTGAGGACGAGGACTGACGGTTGAGGATTGAGGTTTGAGGATTGAGGATTGAGGATTGAGGACTGAGGCTTGAGGATTGAGGATTGAGGTTTGAGGATTGAGGATTGAGGATTGAGGATTGAGGATTGAGGATTGAAGATTGAATATTGATGATTGAAGATTGAGGATTGAGTATTGAGGGTTGTGGACTGAGGACGAGGACTGAGGGTTGAATATTGATGTTTGAGGTCTGAGGATTGAGGATTGAGGATTGAGAATTGATGATTGAGGATTGAGGATTGAAGATTGAGGATTGGGTATTGAAGATTGAAGAATGAGGATTGTGGATTGAGGATTGAGGATTGAGGATTGCAGATTGAGTATTGAGGATTGAAGATTGAGGATTCAGGATTGAGGAATGAGTATTGAAGATTGAGGATTAATGACTGAGGATTGAGGATTGAGGATTGGGGATTGAGGATTGAGGATTGAGGATTGAGGATTGAGGATTGAGTATTGAATATTGAGGATTGATGATTGAGGATTGAGGATTGAGGATTGAGGACTGAGTATTGAGGATTGAAGATTGAGTATTGAGGATTGAAGATTGGTGATTGAGGATTGAGGATTGAGGATTGAGTCTTGAGGATTGACGCTTGAGGATTGAGGGTTGAGGATGTAGGATTGAAGAGAGAGGACTGAGTGTTGAGGATTGAGTGTTGAGAATTGATGCTTGAGGTTTGAAATTTGATTATTGAATATTCTGGATTGAGTATGAACCATCAGAGTTCAGGATGTTCTATTGAGTATTGAGAATTGAGGATTGATGGTTGAGTATTGAGGATTGATGGTTGAGGGTTGAGTGTTGAATATTGAGGATTGAGGATTGAGGAAAGAGGATTGATGATTGAGGATTGAAGATTGATTATTGATGATTGAAGATTGAGGATTGAGGATTGAGGGTTGAGGATTGAGGACGAGGACTGACGGTTGAGGATTGAGGTTTGAGGATTGAGGATTGAGGATTGAGGACTGAGTATTGAGGATTGAAGATTGAGTATTGAGGATTGAAGATTGGTGATTGAGGATTGAGGATTGAGGATTGAGTCTTGAGGATTGACGCTTGAGGATTGAGGGTTGAGGATGTAGGATTGCAGAGAGAGGACTGAGTGTTGAGGATTGAGTGTTGAGAATTGATGCTTGAGGTTTGAAATTTGATTATTGAATATTCTGGATTGAGTATTGAACCATCAGAGTTCAGGATGTTCTATTGAGTATTGAGAATTGAGGATTGATGGTTGAGTATTGAGGATTGATGGTTGAGGGTTGAGTGTTGAATATTGAGGATTGAGGATTGAGGAAAGAGGATTGAGGATTGAGGATTGAGGATTGAGGATTGAGGTTTGAAGATTGAGTATTGAGGATTGAAGATTGAGGATTAAGGATTGAGGATTGGGGATTGAGGATCTAGTATTGGAGATTGATTATTGGGGATTGAAGATTGAGGATTGAGGATAGAGGATTGAGAATTGAGAATTGAGGATGAGGACTGAGGGTTGAGGATTGAGGTCTGAGGATCGAGGATTGAGGATTGAGGATTGGGGACTGAGGATTGACGTTTGAGTATTGAAGATTGAGGATTTATGACTGACGATTGAGGATTGAGGATTGAGGATTGACTATTGAGGATTGAAGATTGAGTATTGAAGATTGAAGATTGAGGATTGAGGATTGAGGGTTGAGGATTGAGGACGAGGACTGACGGTTGAGGATTAAGGTTTGAGGTTTGAGGGTTGTGGATTGAGAACGAGGACTGAGGGTTGAATATTGATGTTTGAGGCCTGAGGATTGAGGATTGAGGATTGAGAATTGATGATTGAGGACTGAGGGTTGAAGATTGAGGATTGGGTATTGAGGATTGAAGAATGAGGATCGAGGATTGAGGATTGAGGATTGAGGATTGCAGATTGAGTATTGAGGATTGAAGATTGAGGATTCAGGATTGAGGATTGAGGATTGAGGATTGAGGTTTGAAGATTGAGGATTGAGGATTGAGGATTGAGGATTGAGGATTGAGGATTCAGGATTGAGGATTGAGGATTGAGGATTGAGGGTTGAGGATTGAGAACGAGGACTGACGGTTGAGGATTGAGGTTTGAGGATTGAGGATTGAGGATTGAGGACTGAGGCTTGAGGATTGACGATTGAGCATAGAGGATTGAAGATTGAGGACTGGCGATTAAGGATTGAAGATTGAGGATTAAGGACTGAGGATTGGGGATTGAGAATCTAGGATTGGAGATTGATTTTTGGGGATTGAAGATTGAGGATTGAGGATTGAGGATTGCTAATTGAGATTTGAGGATGAGGACTGAGGGTTGAGGATTGAGGTTTCAGGAACGAGGATTGAGGATTGAGGATTGAGGACTGAGGATTGACGATTGAGTATTGAAGATTGAGAATTTATGACTGAGGATTGAGGATTGAGGATCGAGGATTGAGGATTGAGGATTGAAGATTGAGTATTGGGGATTGAATATTGAGGATTGAGGATTGAGGATTGAGAATGAGGGCTGAGGGTCGAGGATTGAGGTTTGAGTATAGAATCCTGAGAATTCAGGATATTCTATTGAGCATTGAGAATTTAGGATTGATGGTTGAGGACTGAGGATTGAGGATTGAGAATTCAGGATTGAGGATCGAGGATTGAAGATTGAGGATTGGGTATTGAGGATTGAGGAATGAGGATTGAGGATTGAGGATTGAGGATTGAGGATTGGGATTGAAGATTGAGGATTGGGTATTGAGGATTGAAGAATGAGGATTGAGGGTTGAGGATTGAGGATTCAGGATTGAGGATTGAGGATTGAGGATTGAGGTTTGAAGATTGAGGATTGAGGATTGAGGATTGAGGATTGAGGATTGAGGATTCAGGATTGAGGATTGAGGATTGAGGATTGAGGGTTGAGGATTGAGAACGAGGACTGACGGTTGAGGATTGAGGTTTGAGGATTGAGGATTGAGGATTGAGGACTGAGGCTTGAGGATTGACGATTGAGCATAGAGGATTGAAGATTGAGGACTGGCGATTAAGGATTGAAGATTGAGGATTAAGGACTGAGGATTGGGGATTGAGAATCTAGGATTGGAGATTGATTTTTGGGGATTGAAGATTGAGGATTGAGGATTGAGGATTGCTAATTGAGATTTGAGGATGAGGACTGAGGGTTGAGGATTGAGGTTTCAGGAACGAGGATTGAGGATTGAGGATTGAGGACTGAGGATTGACGATTGAGTATTGAAGATTGAGAATTTATGACTGAGGATTGAGGATTGAGGATCGAGGATTGAGGATTGAGGATTGAAGATTGAGTATTGGGGATTGAATATTGAGGATTGAGGATTGAGGATTGAGAATGAGGGCTGAGGGTCGAGGATTGAGGTTTGAGTATAGAATCCTGAGAATTCAGGATATTCTATTGAGCATTGAGAATTTAGGATTGATGGTTGAGGACTGAGGATTGAGGATTGAGAATTCAGGATTGAGGATCGAGGATTGAAGATTGAGGATTGGGTATTGAGGATTGAGGAATGAGGATTGAGGATTGAGGATTGAGGATTGAGGATTGGGATTGAAGATTGAGGATTGGGTATTGAGGATTGAAGAATGAGGATTGAGGGTTGAGGATTGAGGATTGAGTATTGAGTGTTGAAGGTTGAGGATTGTGGATTGAGGATTGTGGTTTGAGGATTGAGGATTGAGGATTGAAGATTGAGTATTGAGGATTGAAGATTGAGGATTGAGGATCGAACATTGAGGATTGAGTATTGAGGATGAGGATTGAGATTTGAAGATTGAGGATTGAGGATTGAGGATTGAGGATAGAGGATTGAGGATTGAAGATTGAATATTGATGATTGAATATTGAGGACTGAGGATTGAGGGTTGTGGATTGAGCATTGAGGATTGAGGATTGATGATTGAGGATTGAGGATTGAGGATTGAGGATTGAAGATTGAGGATTGAGGCTTGACGGTTGAGGATTGAGGACGAGGACTGACGGTTGAGGATTGAGGTTTGAGGATTGAGGATTGAGGATTGAGGACTGAGGCTTGAGGATTGAGGATTGAGGTTTGAGGATTGAGGATTGAGGATTGAGGATTGAGGATTGAGGATTGAAGATTGAATATTGATGATTGAAGATTGAGGATTGAGTATTGAGGGTTGTGGATTGAGGACGAGGACTGAGGGTTGAATATTGATGTTTGAGGTCTGAGGATTGAGGATTGAGGATTGAGAATTGATGATTGAGGATTGAGGATTGAAGATTGAGGATTGGGTATTGAAGATTGAAGAATGAGGATTGTGGATTGAGGATTGAGGATTGAGGATTGCAGATTGAGTATTGAGGATTGAGTATTGAGGGTTGAAGATTGAGTATTGAGGATTGATGGTTGGTGATTGAGGATTGAGGATTGAGGTTTGAGTATTGAGGATTGACGCTTGAGGATTGAGGGTTGAGGATGTAGGATTGAAGAGAGAAGACTGAGTGTTGAGGATTGAGTGTTGAGAATTGATGCTTGAGGTTTGAAATTTGATTATTGAATATTCTGGATTGAGTATTGAACCATCAGAGTTCAGGATGTTCTATTGAGTATTGAGAATTGAGGATTGATGGTTGAGTATTGAGGATTGATGGTTGAGTGTTGAGTGTTGAATATTGAGGATTGAGGATTGAGGATTGAGGATTGATGATTGAGGATTGAAGATTGATTTTGATGGTTGAAGATTGAGGATTGAGGATTGAGGGTTGAGGATTGAGGACGAGGACTGACGGTTGAGGATTGAGGTTTGAGGATTGAGGATTGAGGATTGAGGACTGAGGCTTGAGGATTGAGGATTGAGGTTTGAGGATTGAGGATTGAGGATTGAGGATTGAGGATTGAGGATTGAAGATTGAATATTGATGATTGAAGGTTGAGGATTGAGTATTGAGGGTTGTGGATTGAGGACGAGGACTGAGGGTTGAATATTGATATTTGAGGTCTGAGGATTGAGGATTGAGGATTGAGAATTGATGATTGAGGATTGAGGATTGAGGATTGAAGATTGAGGATTGGGTATTGAGGATTGAAGAATGAGGATCGATGATTGAGGATTGAGGATTGAGGACTGAGGCTTGAAGATTGAGGATTGAGTATTGAGGATTGAGGACGAGGACTGACGGTTGAGGATTGAGGTTTGAGGATTGAGGGTTGTGGATTGAGAACGAGGACTGAGGGTTGAATATTGATGTTTGAGGCCTGAGGATTGAGGATTGAGGATTGAGAATTGAAGATTCAGGACTGAGGGTTGAAGATTGAGGATTGGGTATTGAGGATTGAAGAATGAGGATTGAGGATTGAGGATTGAGGATTGAAGATTGAGGACTGGCGATTGAGGATTGAATATTGAGGATTAAGGATTGAGGATTGGGGATTGAGGATGTAGGATTGGAGATTGGTTATTCATGATTGAGGATTGAGGATTGAGGATTGAGGATTGAGGATTGAGAATTGAGAATTGAGGATGAAGACTGAGGGTTGGGGATTGAAGGTTGAGTATTGAGGATTGAAGATTGAGGATTGAAGGTTGAGTATTGATGATTGAATATTGAGGATTGAGAATTGATAATTGATGATTGAGGATTGAGTATTGAGTATTGAGGATTGAAGATTGATTATTGAGGATTGAGGATTGAGGATTGAGGATTGAGGTTTGAGGATTGAGGATTGAGGCTTGACGGTTGAGGATTGAGGACGAGGACTGACGGTTGAGGATTGAGGTTTGAGGATTGAGGATTGAGGATTGAGGACTGAGGCTTGAGGATTGAGGATTGAGGTTTGAGGATTGAGGATTGAGGATTGAGGATTGAGGATTGAGGATTGAAGATTGAATATTGATGATTGAGGATTGAGGAGTGAGAATTGATGATTGAGGATTGAGGATTGAAGATTGAGGATTGGGTATTGAAGATTGAAGAATGAGGATTGTGGATTGAGGATTGAGGATTGAGGATTGCAGATTGAGTATTGTGGATTGGAGATTGAGGATTCAGGATTGAGGAATGAGTATTGAAGATTGAGGATTGATGATTGAGGATTGAGGATTGAGGATTGGGGATTGAGGATTGAGGATTGAGGATTGAGGATTGAGGATTGAGGATTGAGGATTGAGTATTGAAGATTGAGTATTGATGATTGAGGATTGAGGATTGAGGATTGAGGATTGAGTATTGAGGATTGAAGGTTGAGTATTGAGTATTGAAGATTGGTGATTGAGGATTGAGGATTGAGGATTGAGTATTGAGGATTGACGCTTGAGGATTGAGGGTTGAGGATGTAGGATTGAAGAGAGAGGACTGAGTGTTGAGGATGAGTGTTGAGAATTGATGCTTGAGGTTTGAAATTTGATTATTGAATATTCTGGATTGAGTATTGAACCATCAGAGTTCAGGATGTTCTATTGAGTATTGAGAATTGAGGATTGATGGTTGAGTATTGAGGATTGATGGTTGAGGGCTGAGTGTTGAATATTGAGGATTGAGGATTGAGGATTGAGTATTGAGGATTGAAGATTGATTATTGATGATTGAAGATTGAGGATTGAGGATTGAGGGTTGAGGATTGAGGACGAGGACTGACGGTTGAGGATTGAGGTTTGAGGATTGAGGATTGGGGATTGAGGACTGAGGCTTGAGGATTGAGGATTGAGTATTGAGGATTGACGCTTGAGGATTGAGGGTTGAGGATGTAGGATTGAGGATTGAGGATTGATGATTGAGGATTGAGGATTGAGGATTGAGGATTGAGGATTGAGGATTGAGATTGAGGATTCAGGATTGAGGATTGAGGATTGAGGATTGAGGGTTGAGGATTGAGACCGAGGACTGACGGTTGAGGATTGAGGTTTGAGGATTGAGGATTGAGGATTGAGGACTGAGGCTTGAGGATTGACGATTGAGCATAGAGGATTGAAGATTGAGGACTGGCGATTGAGGATTGAAGATTGAGGATTAAGGACTGAGGATTGGGGATTGAGAATCTAGGATTGGAGATTGATTTTTGGGGATTGAAGATTGAGGATTGAGGATTGAGGATTGCTAATTGAGATTTGAGGATGAGGACTGAGGGTTGAGGATTGAGGTTTCAGGAACGAGGATTGAGGATTGAGGATTGAGGACTGAGATTGACGATTGAGTAATCAAGATTGAGAATTTATGACTGAGGATTGAGGATTGAGGATCGAGGATTGAGGATTGAGGATTGAAGATTGAGTATTGGGGATTGAATATTGAGGATTGAGGATTGAGGATTGAGAATGAGGGCTGAGGGTCGAGGATTGAGGTTTGAGTATAGAATCCTGAGAATTCAGGATATTCTATTGAGCATTGAGAATTTAGGATTGATGGTTGAGGACTGAGGATTGAGGATTGAGAATTCAGGATTGAGGATCGAGGATTGAAGATTGAGGATTGGGTATTGAGGATTGAGGAATGAGGATTGAGGATTGAGGATTGAGGATTGAGGATTGGGATTGAAGATTGAGGATTGGGTATTGAGGATTGAAGAATGAGGATTGAGGGTTGAGGATTGAGGATTGAGTATTGAGTGTTGAAGGTTGAGGATTGTGGATTGAGGATTGTGGTTTGAGGATTGAGGATTGAGGATTGAAGATTGAGTATTGAGGATTGAAGATTGAGGATTGAGGATCGAACATTGAGGATTGAGTATTGAGGATGAGGATTGAGATTTGAAGATTGAGGATTGAGGATTGAGGATTGAGGATAGAGGATTGAGGATTGAAGATTGAATATTGATGATTGAATATTGAGGACTGAGGATTGAGGGTTGTGGATTGAGCATTGAGGATTGAGGATTGATGATTGAGGATTGAGGATTGAGGATTGAGGATTGAAGATTGAGGATTGAGGCTTGACGGTTGAGGATTGAGGACGAGGACTGACGGTTGAGGATTGAGGTTTGAGGATTGAGGATTGAGGATTGAGGACTGAGGCTTGAGGATTGAGGATTGAGGTTTGAGGATTGAGGATTGAGGATTGAGGATTGAGGATTGAGGATTGAAGATTGAATATTGATGATTGAAGATTGAGGATTGAGTATTGAGGATTGAAGATTGAGTATTGAGGATTGAAGATTGGTGATTGAGGATTGAGGATTGAGGATTGAGGATTGAGTATTGAGGATTGACGCTTGAGGATTGATGGTTGAGGATGTAGGATTGAAGAGAGAGGACTGAGTGTTGAGGATTGAGTGTTGAGAATTGATGCTTGAGGTTTGAAATTTGATTATTGAATATTCTGGATTGAGTATTGAACCATCAGAGTTCAGGATGTTCTATTGAGTATTGAGAATTGAGGATTGATGGTTGAGTATTGAGGATTGATGGTTGAGGGTTGAGTGTTGAATATTGAGGATTGAGGATTGAGGATTGAGGATTGATGATTGAGGATTGAAGATTGATTATTGATGATTGAAGATTGAGGATTGAGGATTGAGGGTTGAGGATTGAGGACGAGGACTGACGGTTGAGGATTGAGGTTTGAGGATTGAGGATTGAGGATTGAGGACTGAGGCTTGAGGATTGAGGATTGAGTATTGAGGATTGAGGACGAGGACTGACGGTTGAGGATTGAGGTTTGAGGATTGAGGGTTGTCGATTGAGAACGAGGACTGAGGGTTGAATATTGATGTTTGAGGCCTGAGGATTGAGGATTGAGGATTGAGAATTGATGATTCAGGACTGAGGGTTGAAGATTGAGGATTGGGTATTGAGGATTGAAGAATGAGGCTTGAGGATTGAGGATTGAGGATGGAGGATTGCAGATTGAGTATTGAGGACTGAAGGTTGAGGATTCAGGATTGAGGATTTAGGATTGAGGATTGAGGATTTAGGATTGAGGGTTGAAGATTGAGTATTGAGGATTGAAGATTGAGGATTCAGGATTGAGGAATGAGTATTGAAGGTTGAGGACTGATGATTGAGGATTGAGGATTGAGGATTGGTTATTCATGATTGAGGATTGAGCATTGAGGATTGAGGATTGAGGATTGAGAATTGAGAATTGAGGATGAAGACTGAGGGTTGGGGATTGAAGATTGAGTATTGAGGATTGAAGATTGAGGATTGAAGGTTGAGTATTGATGATTGAATATTGAGGATTGAGAATTGAGAATTGATGATTGAGGATTGAGGATTGAGTATTGAGGATTGAAGATTGAGGATTGAGGATTGAGGATTGAGGATTGAGGATTGAGGTTTGAGGATTGAGTATTGAGTCTTGACGGTTGAGGATTGAGGACGAGGACTGACGGTTGAGGATTGAGGTTTGAGGATTGAGGATTGAGGATTGAGGACTGAGGCTTGAGGATTGAGGATTGAGGTTTGAGGATTGAGGATTGAGGATTGAGGATTGAGGATTGAGGATTGAAGATTGAATATTGATGATTGAAGATTGAGGATTGAGTATTGAGGGTTGTGGACTGAGGACGAGGACTGAGGGTTGAATATTGATGTTTGAGGTCTGAGGATTGAGGATTGAGAATTGATGATTGAGGATTGAGGATTGAAAATTAAGGATTGGGTATTGAGGATTGAAGAATGAGGATTGAGGATTGAGGATTGAGTATTGAGGATTGCAGATTGAGTATTGAGGATTGAAGGTTGAGTATTCAGGATTGAGGACTGAGGATTGAGGATTGAGGATTGAGGATTGAGGATTGAAGATTGAGTATTGAGGATTGAAGATTGAGGATTAAGGATTGAGGATTGGGGATTGAGGATCTAGTATTGGAGATTGATTATTGGGGATTGAAGATTGAGGATTGAGGATTGAGGATTGAGAATTGAGAATTGAGGATGAGGACTGAGGATTGAGGATTGAGGTCTGAGGATCGAGGATTGAGGATTGAGGATTGGGGACTGAGGATTGACGTTTGAGTATTGAAGATTGAGGATTTATGACTGAGGATTGAGGATTGTGGATTGAGGATTGAGGATTGAGGTTTGAGGGTTGAGGATTGAGGATTGAGGACTGAGGCTTGAGGATTGACGATTGAGCATAGAGGATTGAAGATTGAGGACTGGCGATTGAGGATTGAAGATTGAGGATTAAGTTCTGAGGATTGGGGATTGAGGATCTAGGATTGGAGATTGATTTTTGGGGATTGAAAATTGAGGATTGAGGATTGAGGATTGCTAATTGAGAATTGAGGATGAGGACTGAGGGTTGAGGATTGAGGTTTGAGGAACGAGGATTGAGGATTGAGGATTGAGGACTGAGGATTGACGATTGAGTATTGAAGATTGAGGATTTATAACTGAGGATTGAGGATTGAGGATTGAGGATTGAGGATTGAGGATTGAAGATTGAGTATTGGGGATTGAATATTGTGGATTGAGGATTGAGTACTGAGGATTGAGGATTGAGGACTGAGGATTGAATATTGAGAATTGAAGATTGAGTATTGAGGACTGAATATTGACGATTGAGGATTGAAGATTGAGGATTGAGGATTGAGGATTGAGGATTGAGGATTCAGTGTTGGACAATGAGGATTGATGGTTGACGATTGAGGATTGGGGATTGAGGATTGAGGAATGAGTATTGAAGATTGAGGATTGATGATTGAGGATTGAGGATTGAGGATTGAAGATAGAGGATTGGGTATTGAGGATTGAAGAATTAGGATTGAGAATTGAGGATTGAGGATAGAGGATTGAGGGTTGAAGATTGAGGATTGGGTATTGAGGATTGAAGAATGAGGATTGAGGATTGAGGATTGAGGATTGAGGATTGAAGATTGAGTATTGTGGATTGAAGATTGAGGATTGAGGATTGAGGATTGAGTATTGAGGATTGAAGATTGAGTATTGAGGATTGAAGATTGAGGATTGAGTATTGAGGATTGAGGATTGAGGTTTGAAGATTGAGGATTGAGGATTGAGGATTGAGGATTGAGGATTGAGGATTGAAGATTGAATATTGATGATTGAATATTGAGAACTGAGGATTGAGTGTTGTGGATTGAGGACGAGGACTGAGGGTTGAATATTGATGTTTGAGGTCTGAGGATTAAGGATTGAGTATTGAGGATTGAGGTTTGAGGAATGAGGATTGCAGATTGAGTATTGAGGATTGAAGATTGAGTATTGAGAATTGAGGATTGAAGATTGAGGATTCGGGATTGAGGATTGAGGATTGAGGATTGAAGATTGAGTATTGAGGATTGAAAAATTGAGGATTGAGGATTGAGGATTGAGGATTGAGGATTGAGCATTGAGGATTGAGGATTGGGGATTGAGGATTGAAGATTGAGTATTGGGGATTGAATATTGTGGATTGAGGATTGAGTATTGAGGATTGAGGATTGAGGACTGAGGATTGAATATTGAGAATTGAAGATTGAGTATTGAGGACTGAATATTGACGATTGAGGATTGAAGATTGAGGATTGAGGATTGAGGATTGAGGATTGAGGATTCAGTGTTGGACAATGAGGATTGATGGTTGACGATTGAAGATTGGGGATTGAGGATTGAGGAATGCGTATTGAAGATTGAGGATTGATGATTGAGGATTGAGGATTGAGGATTGAAGATAGAGGATTGGGTATTGAGGATTGAAGAATTAGGATTGAGAATTGAGGATTGAGGATAGAGGATTGAGGGTTGAAGATTGAGGACTGAGGATTGAAGATTGAGAATTGAAGATTGAGTATTCAGGACTGAAGATTGACGATTGAGGATTGAAGATTGAGGATTGAGGATTGAGGATTGAGGATTGAGGATTGAGCATTGAAGTTTGAGGATTGGGGATTGAGGATTGACGATTGAGGATTGAGTATTGAGGATTGAAGGTTGTGTATTGATGATTGAAGATTGAGGATTGAGGATTGAGGATTGAGGATTGAGGACGAGGACTGACGGTTGAGGATTGAGGTTTGAGGTTTGAGGGTTGTGGATTGAGGACGAGGACTGAGGGTTGAATATTGATGCTTGAGGCCTGAGGATTGAGGATTGAGGATTGACAATTGGTGATTGAAGGCTGAGGGTTGAAGATTGAGGATTGGGTATTGAGCATTGAAGAATGAGGATTGAGGATTGAGGATTGAGGATTGAGGACTGCAGATTGAGTATTGAGGATTGAAGATTGAGGATTGAGGATTGAGGATTGACGATTGAGTATTGAAGATTGAGGATTGAAGAATGAGGATTGAGGATTGAGGATTGAGGATTGAGGATTGAGGATTCAGGATTGAGGATTGACGGTTGAGTATTGAGGATTGAAGATTGAGGATTGAGGATTGAGGATTGAGGATTGAGGATTGAGCATTGAGGATTGAGGATTGGGGATAGAGGATTGACGATTGAGGATTGAGTATTGAGGATTGAAGATTGAGTACTGATGATTGAAGATTGAGGATTGAGGATTGAGGGTTGAGGATTGAGGACGAGGACTGACGGTTGAGGATTGAGGTTTGAGGATTGACGATTGAGGATTGAGGACTGAGGCTTGAGGATTGACGATTGAGCATAGAGGATTGAAGATTGAGGACTGGCGATTGAGGATTGAAGATTGAGGATTAAGGACTGAGGATTGGGGATTGAGGTTCTAGGATTGGAGATTGATTTTTGGGGATTGAAGATTGAGGATTGAGGACTGAGGATTGAGAATTGACAATTGAGGATGAGGACTGAGGGTTGAGGATTGAAGTTTGAGGAACGAGGATTGAGGATTGAGGATTGAGGACTGAGGATTGACGATTGAGTATTGAAGATTGAGGATTTATGACTGAGGATTGAGGATTGAGGATTGAGGATTGAGGATTGAGTATTGACGATTGAGTATTGAAGATTGAGGATTGAAGAATGAGGATTGAGTATTGAGGATTGAGGATTGAAGATTGATGTTTGGGTATTGAGGATTGAAGAATGAGGATTGAGGATTGAGGATTGAGGATTGAGGATTGAGGATTGAGGATTGAGTATTGAGGATTGAAGACTGAGGATTGAGGATTGAGGATTGAGGATTGAGGATTGAGGTTTGAAGATTGAGTATTGAGGATTGAAGATTGAGGATTAAGGATTGAGGATTGGGGATTGAGGATCTAGTATTGGCGATTGATTATTGGGGATTGAAGATTGAGGATTGAGGATAGAGGATTGGGAATTGAGAATTGAGGATGAGGACTGAGGGTTGAGGATTGAGGTCTGAGGATCGAGGATTGAGGATTGAGGATTGGGGACTGAGGATTGACGTTTGAGTATTGAAGATTGAGGATTTATGACTGACGATTGAGGATTGAGGATTGAGGATTGACTATTGAGGATTGAAGATTGAGTATTGAAGATTGAAGATTGGGGATTGAGGATTGAGGGTTGAGGATTGAGGACGAGGACTGACGGTTGAGGATTAAGGTTTGAGGTTTGAGGGTTGTGGATTGAGAACGAGGACTGAGGGTTGAATATTGATGTTTGAGGCCTGAGGATTGAGGATTGAGGATTGAGAATTGATGATTGAGGACTGAGGGTTGAAGATTGAGGATTGGGTATTGAGGATTGAAGAATGAGGATCGAGGATTGAGGATTGAGGATTGAGGATTGCAGATTGAGTATTGAGGATTGAAGATTGAGGATTCAGGATTGAGGATTGAGGATTGAGGATCGAGGATTGAGGATTGAGGATTGAAAATTGAGTATTGAGGATTGAAGATTGAGGATACAGTATTGAGGAATGAGTATTGAATATTGAGGATTGATGATTGAGGATTGAGGATTGAGGACTGGGGTTTGAGGATTGAGGATTGAGGATTGAGGATTGAGGTTTGGGTATTGAAGATTGAGGATTGATGATTGAGGATTGAGGATTGAGGATTGAGGATTGAGTATTGAGGATTGAAGATTGAGTATTGAGGATTGAAGATTGGTGATTGAGGATTGAGGATTGAGGATTGAGTATTGAGGATTGACGCTTGAGGATTGAGGGTTGAGGATGTAGGATGGAAGAGAGAGGACTGAGTGTTGAGGATTGGGTGTTGAGAACTGATGCTTGAAGTTTGAAATTTGATTATTGAATATTCTGGATTGAGTATTGAACCATCAGAGTTCAGGATGTTCTATTGAGTATTGAGAATTGAGGATTGATGGTTGAGTATTGAGGATTGATGGTTGAGGGTTGAGTGTTGAATATTGAGGATTGAGGATTGAGGATTGAGGATTGATGATTGAGGATTGAAGATTGGTTATTGATGATTCAAGATTGAGGATTGAGGATTGAGGGTTGAGGATTGAGGACGAGGACTGACGGTTGAGGATTGAGGTTTGAGGATTGAGGACGAGGACTGACGGTTGAGGATTGAGGTTTGAGGATTGAGGGTTGTGGATTGAGAACGAGGACTGAGGGTTGAATATTGATGTTTGAGGCCTGAGGATTGAGGATTGAGGATTGAGAATTGATGATTCAGGACTGAGGGTTGAAGATTGAGGATTGGGTATTGAGGATTGAAGAATGAGGATTGAGGATTGAGGATTGAGGATTGAAGATTGAGGACTGGCGATTGAGGATTGAATATTGAGGATTAAGGATTGAGGATTGGGGATTGAGGATGTAGGTTTGGGGATTGGTTATTCATGATTGAGGATTGAGGATTGAGGATTGAGGATTGAGGATTGAGAATTGAGAATTGAGGATGAAGACTGAGGGTTGGGGATTGAAGATTGAGTATTGAGGATTGAAGATTGAGGATTGAAGATTGAGTATTGATGATTGAATATTGAGGATTGAGAATTGAGAATTGATGATTGAGGATTGAGGATTGAGTATTGAGGATTGAAGATTGAGGATTGAGGATTGAGGATTGAGGATTGAGGATTGAGGTTTGAGGATTGAGGATTGAGTCTTGACGGTTGAGGATTGAGGACGAGGACTGACGGTTGAGGATTGAGGTTTGAGGATTGAGGATTGAGGATTGAGGACTGAGGCTTGAGGATTGAGGATTGAGGTTTGAGGATTGAGGATTGAGGATTGAGGATTGAGGATTGAGGATTGAAGATTGAATATTGATGATTGAAGATTGAGGATTGAGTATTGAGGGTTGTGGATTGAGGACGAGGACTGAGGGTTGAATATTGATATTTGAGGTCTGAGGATTGAGGATTGAGGATTGAGAATTGATGATTGAGGATTGAGGATTGAGGATTGAAGATTGAGTATTGGGTATTGAGGATTGAAGAATGAGGATTGAGGATTGAGGATTGAGGATTGAGGATTGCAGATTGAGTATTGAGGATAGAAGGTTGAGGATTCAGAATTGAGGACTGAGGATTGAGGATTGAGGATTGAGGATTGAGGATTGAAGATTGAGTATTGAAGATTGAAGATTGAGGATTGAGGATTGAGTGTTGAGGATTGAGGATTGAGGATTGAAGATTGAGGATTGAGTATTGAGGATTGAGAATTGAGAATTGATGATTGAGGATTGAGGATTGAGTATTGAGGATTGAAGATTGAGGATTGAGGATTGAGGATTGACGATTGAAGATTGCTGATTGGGTATTGAGGATTGAAGATTGAGGATTGAGGATTGACGATTGAGGATTGCTGATTGAGGATTGAGGATTGAGGATTGAAGATTGAGTATTGAGGATTGAAGATTGACGATTGAGGATTGAGGATTGAGGATAGAGGATTGAGCATTGAGGATTGAGGATTGGGGATTGAGGATTGACGATTGAGGATTGAGTATTGAGGATTGAAGATTGAGTACTGATGATTGAAGATTGAGGATTGAGGATTGAGGTTTGAGGACTGAGGACTGAGGATTGAGGATTGAGAATTCTGGATTGAGGATTGAGGATTGGAGATTGAGGATTGGGTATTGTGGATTGAAGAATGAGGATTGAGGATTGAGGATAGAAGGTTGAGGATTCAGAATTGAGGACTGAGGATTGAGGATTGAGGATTGAGGATTGAGGATTGAAGATTGAGTATTGAAGATTGAAGATTGAGGATTGAGGATTGAGGGTTGAGGATTGAGGATTGAGGATTGAAGATTGAGGATTGAGTATTGAGGATTGAGAATTGAGAATTGATGATTGAGGATTGAGGATTGAGTATTGAGGATTGAAGATTGAGGATTGAGGATTGAGGATTGAGGATTGAGGATTGAGGTTTGAGGATTGAGGATTGAGGTTTGAGGGTTGAGGATTGAGGATTGAGGACTGAGGCTTGAGGATTGACGATTGAGCATAGAGGATTGAAGATTGAGGACTGGCGGTTGAGGATTGAAGATTGAGGATTAAGTTCTGAGGATTGGGGATTGAGGATCTAGGATTGGAGATTGATTTTTGGGGATTGAAAATTGAGGATTGAGGATTGAGGATTGCTAATTGAGAATTGAGGATGAGGACTGAGGGTTGAGGATTGAGGTTTGAGGAACGAGGATTGAGGATTGAGGATTGAGGACTGAGGATTGACGATTGAGTATTGAAGATTGAGGATTTATAACTGAGGATTGAGGATTGAGGATTGAGGATTGAGGATTGAGGATTGAAGATTGAGTATTGGGGATTGAATATTGTGGATTGAGGATTGAGTACTGAGGATTGAGGATTGAGGACTGAGGATTGAATATTGAGAATTGAAGATTGAGTATTGAGGACTGAATATTGACGATTGAGGATTGAAGATTGAGGATTGAGGATTGAGGATTGAGGATTGAGGATTCAGTGTTGGACAATGAGGATTGATGGTTGACGATTGAGGATTGGGGATTGAGGATTGAGGAATGAGTATTGAAGATTGAGGATTGATGATTGAGGATTGAGGATTGAGGATTGAAGATAGAGGATTGGGTATTGAGGATTGAAGAATTAGGATTGAGAATTGAGGATTGAGGATAGAGGATTGAGGGTTGAAGATTGAGGATTGGGTATTGAGGATTGAAGAATGAGGATTGAGGATTGAGGATTGAGGATTGAGGATTGAAGATTGAGTATTGTGGATTGAAGGTTGAGGATTGAGGATTGAGGATTGAGTATTGAGTATTGAGAATTGAGGATTGATGGTTGAGTATTGAGTATTGATGGTTGAGGGTTGAGTGTTGAATATTGATGATTGAGGATTGAGGATTGAGGATTGATGATTGAGGATTGAGGATTGAGGATTGAGGATCGATGATTGAGGATTGAGGCTTGACGGTTGAGGATTGAGGACGAGGACTGACGGTTGAGGATTGAGGTTTGAGGATTGAGGATTGAGGATTGAGGACTGAGGCTTGAGGATTGAGGATTGAGGTTTGAGGATTGAGGATTGAGGATTGAGGATTGAGGATTGAGGATTGAAGATTGAATATTGATGATTGAAAATTGAGGATTGAGTATTGAGGGTTGTGGATTGAGGACGAGGACTGAGGGTTGAATATTGATGTTTGAGGTCTGAGGATTGAGGATTGAGGATTGAGAATTGATGATTGAGGATTGAGGATTGAAGATTGAGGATTGGGTATTGAAGATTGAAGAATGAGGATTGTGGATTGAGGATTGAGGATTGAGGATTGCAGATTGAGTATTGAGGATTGAAGATTGAGGATTCAGGATTGAGGAATGAGTATTGAAGATTGAGGATTGATGATTGAGGATTGAGGATTGAGGATTGGGGATTGAGGATTGAGGATTGAGGATTGAGGATTGAGGATTGAGTATTGAAGATTGAGGATTGATGATTGAGGATTGAGGATTGAGGATTGAGGATTGAGTATTGAGGATTGAAGATTGAGTATTGAGGATTGAAGGTTGGTGATTGAGGATTGAGGATTGAGGATTGAGTATTGAGGATTGACGCTTGAGGATTGAGGGTTGAGGATGTAGGATTGAAGAGAGAGGACTGAGTGTTGAGGATTGAGTGTTGAGAATTGATGCTTGAGGTTTGAAATTTGATTATTGAATATTCTGGATTGAGTATTGAACCATCAGAGTTCAGGATGTTCTATTGAGTATTGAGAATTGAGGATTGATGGTTGAGTATTGAGGATTGATGGTTGAGGGTTGAGTGTTGAATATTGAGGATTGAGGATTGAGGATTGAGGATTGATGATTGAGGATTGAAGATTGATTATTGATGATTGAAGATTGAGGATTGAGGATTGAGGGTTGAGGATTGAGGACGAGGACTGACGGTTGAGGATTGAGGTTTGAGGATTGAGGATTGAGGATTGAGGACTGAGGCTTGAGGATTGAGGATTGAGTATCGAGGATTGAGGACGAGGACTGACGGTTGAGGATTGAGGTTTGAGGATTGAGGGTTGTGGATTGAGAACGAGGACTGAGGGTTGAATATTGATGTTTGAGGCCTGAGGATTGAGGATTGAGGATTGAGAATTGATGATTCAGGACTGAGGGTTGAAGATTGAGGATTGGGTATTGAGGATTGAAGAATGAGGATTGAGGATTGAGGATTGAGGATTGAGGATTGCAGATTGAGTATTGAGGACTGAAGGTTGAGGATTCAGGATTGAGGATTTAGGATTGAGGATTGAGGATTTAGGATTGAGGGTTGAAGATTGAGTATTGAGGATTGAAGATTGAGGATTCAGGATTGAGGAATGAGTATTGAAGGTTGAGGACTGATGATTGAGGATTGAGGATTGAGGATTGGGGATTGAGGATTGAGCATTGAGGTTTGAGGACTGAGGGCTGAGGATTGAGGGTTGAGGATTGAGGATTGAGGATGAGGGCTGAGGGTTGAGGATTGAGGTTTGAGGACTGAGGACTGAGGATTGAGGATTGAGAATTCAGGATTGAGGATTGAGGATTGAAGATTGAGGTTTGGGTATTGAGGATTGAAGAATGAGGATTGAGGATTTAGGATTGAGGATTGAGGATTGAGGATTGAGGATTGAGGATTGAAGATTGAGGACTGGCGATTGAGGATTGAATATTGAGGATTAAGGATTGAGGATTGGGGATTGAGGATGTAGGATTGGAGATTGGTTATTCATGATTGAGGATTGAGCATTGAGGATTGAGGATTGAGGATTGAGAATTGAGAATTGAGGATGAAGACTGAGGGTTGGGGATTGAAGATTGAGTATTGAGGATTGAAGATTGAGGATTGAAGGTTGAGTATTGATGATTGAATATTGAGGATTGAGAATTGAGAATTGATGATTGAGGATTGAGGATTGAGTATTGAGGATTGAAGATTGAGGATTGAGGATTGAGGATTGAGGATTGAGGATTGAGGTTTGAGGATTGAGTATTGAGTCTTGACGGTTGAGGATTGAGGACGAGGACTGACGGTTGAGGATTGAGGTTTGAGGATTGAGGATTGAGGATTGAGGACTGAGGCTTGAGGATTGAGGATTGAGGTTTGAGGATTGAGGATTGAGGATTGAGGATTGAGGATTGAGGATTGAAGATTGAATATTGATGATTGAAGATTGAGGATTGAGTATTGAGGGTTGTGGACTGAGGACGAGGACTGAGGGTTGAATATTGATGTTTGAGGTCTGAGGATTGAGGATTGAGGATTGAGAATTGATGATTGAGGATTGAGGATTGAAGATTGAGGATTGGGTATTGAAGATTGAAGAATGAGGATTGTGGATTGAGGATTGAGGATTGAGGATTGCAGATTGAGTATTGAGGATTGAAGATTGAGGATTCAGGATTGAGGAATGAGTATTGAAGATTGAGGATTAATGACTGAGGATTGAGGATTGAGGATTGGGGATTGAGGATTGAGGATTGAGGATTGAGGATTGAGGATTGAGTATTGAAGATTGAGGATTGATGATTGAGGATTGAGGATTGAGGATTGAGGACTGAGTATTGAGGATTGAAGATTGAGTATTGAGGATTGAAGATTGGTGATTGAGGATTGAGGATTGAGGATTGAGTCTTGAGGATTGACGCTTGAGGATTGAGGGTTGAGGATGTAAGATTGAAGAGAGAGGACTGAGTGTTGAGGATTGAGTGTTGAGAATTGATGCTTGAGGTTTGAAATTTGATTATTGAATATTCTGGATTGAGTATGAACCATCAGAGTTCAGGATGTTCTATTGAGTATTGAGAATTGAGGATTGATGGTTGAGTATTGAGGATTGATGGTTGAGGGTTGAGTGTTGAATATTGAGGATTGAGGATTGAGGAAAGAGGATTGATGATTGAGGATTGAAGATTGATTATTGATGATTGAAGATTGAGGATTGAGGATTGAGGGTTGAGGATTGAGGACGAGGACTGACGGTTGAGGATTGAGGTTTGAGGATTGAGGATTGAGGATTGAGGACTGAGTATTGAGGATTGAAGATTGAGTATTGAGGATTGAAGATTGGTGATTGAGGATTGAGGATTGAGGATTGAGTCTTGAGGATTGACGCTTGAGGATTGAGGGTTGAGGATGTAGGATTGAAGAGAGAGGACTGAGTGTTGAGGATTGAGTGTTGAGAATTGATGCTTGAGGTTTGAAATTTGATTATTGAATATTCTGGATTGAGTATTGAACCATCAGAGTTCAGGATGTTCTATTGAGTATTGAGAATTGAGGATTGATGGTTGAGTATTGAGGATTGATGGTTGAGGGTTGAGTGTTGAATATTGAGGATTGAGGATTGAGGAAAGAGGATTGAGGATTGAGGATTGAGGATTGAGGATTGAGGTTTGAAGATTGAGTATTGAGGATTGAAGATTGAGGATTAAGGATTGAGGATTGGGGATTGAGGATCTAGTATTGGAGATTGATTATTGGGGATTGAAGATTGAGGATTGAGGATAGAGGATTGAGAATTGAGAATTGAGGATGAGGACTGAGGGTTGAGGATTGAGGTCTGAGGATCGAGGATTGAGGATTGAGGATTGGGGACTGAGGATTGACGTTTGAGTATTGAAGATTGAGGATTTATGACTGACGATTGAGGATTGAGGATTGAGGATTGACTATTGAGGATTGAAGATTGAGTATTGAAGATTGAAGATTGAGGATTGAGGATTGAGGGTTGAGGATTGAGGACGAGGACTGACGGTTGAGGATTAAGGTTTGAGGTTTGAGGGTTGTGGATTGAGAACGAGGACTGAGGGTTGAATATTGATGTTTGAGGCCTGAGGATTGAGGATTGAGGATTGAGAATTGATGATTGAGGACTGAGGGTTGAAGATTGAGGATTGGGTATTGAGGATTGAAGAATGAGGATCGAGGATTGAGGATTGAGGATTGAGGATTGCAGATTGAGTATTGAGGATTGAAGATTGAGGATTCAGGATTGAGGATTGAGGATTGAGGATTGAGGTTTGAAGATTGAGGATTGAGGATTGAGGATTGAGGATTGAGGATTGAGGATTCAGGATTGAGGATTGAGGATTGAGGATTGAGGGTTGAGGATTGAGAACGAGGACTGACGGTTGAGGATTGAGGTTTGAGGATTGAGGATTGAGGATTGAGGACTGAGGCTTGAGGATTGACGATTGAGCATAGAGGATTGAAGATTGAGGACTGGCGATTAAGGATTGAAGATTGAGGATTAAGGACTGAGGATTGGGGATTGAGAATCTAGGATTGGAGATTGATTTTTGGGGATTGAAGATTGAGGATTGAGGATTGAGGATTGCTAATTGAGATTTGAGGATGAGGACTGAGGGTTGAGGATTGAGGTTTCAGGAACGAGGATTGAGGATTGAGGATTGAGGACTGAGGATTGACGATTGAGTATTGAAGATTGAGAATTTATGACTGAGGATTGAGGATTGAGGATCGAGGATTGAGGATTGAGGATTGAAGATTGAGTATTGGGGATTGAATATTGAGGATTGAGGATTGAGGATTGAGAATGAGGGCTGAGGGTCGAGGATTGAGGTTTGAGTATAGAATCCTGAGAATTCAGGATATTCTATTGAGCATTGAGAATTTAGGATTGATGGTTGAGGACTGAGGATTGAGGATTGAGAATACAGGATTGAGGATCGAGGATTGAAGATTGAGGATTGGGTATTGAGGATTGAGGAATGAGGATTGAGGATTGAGGATTGAGGATTGAGGATTGGGATTGAAGATTGAGGATTGGGTATTGAGGATTGAAGAATGAGGATTGAGGGTTGAGGATTGAGGATTCAGGATTGAGGATTGAGGATTGAGGATTGAGGTTTGAAGATTGAGGATTGAGGATTGAGGATTGAGGATTGAGGATTGAGGATTCAGGATTGAGGATTGAGGATTGAGGATTGAGGGTTGAGGATTGAGAACGAGGACTGACGGTTGAGGATTGAGGTTTGAGGATTGAGGATTGAGGATTGAGGACTGAGGCTTGAGGATTGACGATTGAGCATAGAGGATTGAAGATTGAGGACTGGCGATTAAGGATTGAAGATTGAGGATTAAGGACTGAGGATTGGGGATTGAGAATCTAGGATTGGAGATTGATTTTTGGGGATTGAAGATTGAGGATTGAGGATTGAGGATTGCTAATTGAGATTTGAGGATGAGGACTGAGGGTTGAGGATTGAGGTTTCAGGAACGAGGATTGAGGATTGAGGATTGAGGACTGAGGATTGACGATTGAGTATTGAAGATTGAGAATTTATGACTGAGGATTGAGGATTGAGGATCGAGGATTGAGGATTGAGGATTGAAGATTGAGTATTGGGGATTGAATATTGAGGATTGAGGATTGAGGATTGAGAATGAGGGCTGAGGGTCGAGGATTGAGGTTTGAGTATAGAATCCTGAGAATTCAGGATATTCTATTGAGCATTGAGAATTTAGTATTGATGGTTGAGGACTGAGGATTGAGGATTGAGAATTCAGGATTGAGGATCGAGGATTGAAGATTGAGGATTGGGTATTGAGGATTGAGGAATGAGGATTGAGGATTGAGGATTGAGGATTGAGGATTGGGATTGAAGATTGAGGATTGGGTATTGAGGATTGAAGAATGAGGATTGAGGGTTGAGGATTGAGGATTGAGTATTGAGTGTTGAAGGTTGAGGATTGTGGATTGAGGATTGTGGTTTGAGGATTGAGGATTGAGGATTGAAGATTGAGTATTGAGGATTGAAGATTGAGGATTGAGGATCGAACATTGAGGATTGAGTATTGAGGATGAGGATTGAGATTTGAAGATTGAGGATTGAGGATTGAGGATTGAGGATAGAGGATTGAGGATTGAAGATTGAATATTGATGATTGAATATTGAGGACTGAGGATTGAGGGTTGTGGATTGAGCATTGAGGATTGAGGATTGATGATTGAGGATTGAGGATTGAGGATTGAGGATTGAAGATTGAGGATTGAGGCTTGACGGTTGAGGATTGAGGACGAGGACTGACGGTTGAGGATTGAGGTTTGAGGATTGAGGATTGAGGATTGAGGACTGAGGCTTGAGGATTGAGGATTGAGGTTTGAGGATTGAGGATTGAGGATTGAGGATTGAGGATTGAGGATTGAAGATTGAATATTGATGATTGAAGATTGAGGATTGAGTATTGAGGGTTGTGGATTGAGGACGAGGACTGAGGGTTGAATATTGATGTTTGAGGTCTGAGGATTGAGGATTGAGGATTGAGAATTGATGATTGAGGATTGAGGATTGAAGATTGAGGATTGGGTATTGAAGATTGAAGAATGAGGATTGTGGATTGAGGATTGAGGATTGAGGATTGCAGATTGAGTATTGAGGATTGAGTATTGAGGGTTGAAGATTGAGTATTGAGGATTGATGGTTGGTGATTGAGGATTGAGGATTGAGGTTTGAGTATTGAGGATTGACGCTTGAGGATTGAGGGTTGAGGATGTAGGATTGAAGAGAGAAGACTGAGTGTTGAGGATTGAGTGTTGAGAATTGATGCTTGAGGTTTGAAATTTGATTATTGAATATTCTGGATTGAGTATTGAACCATCAGAGTTCAGGATGTTCTATTGAGTATTGAGAATTGAGGATTGATGGTTGAGTATTGAGGATTGATGGTTGAGTGTTGAGTGTTGAATATTGAGGATTGAGGATTGAGGATTGAGGATTGATGATTGAGGATTGAAGATTGATTATTGATGGTTGAAGATTGAGGATTGAGGATTGAGGGTTGAGGATTGAGGACGAGGACTGACGGTTGAGGATTGAGGTTTGAGGATTGAGGATTGAGGATTGAGGACTGAGGCTTGAGGATTGAGGATTGAGGTTTGAGGATTGAGGATTGAGGATTGAGGATTGAGGATTGAGGATTGAAGATTGAATATTGATGATTGAAGATTGAGGATTGAGTATTGAGGGTTGTGGATTGAGGACGAGGACTGAGGGTTGAATATTGATATTTGAGGTCTGAGGATTGAGGATTGAGGATTGAGAATTGATGATTGAGGATTGAGGATTGAGGATTGAAGATTGAGGATTGGGTATTGAGGATTGAAGAATGAGGATCGATGATTGAGGATTGAGGATTGAGGACTGAGGCTTGAAGATTGAGGATTGAGTATTGAGGATTGAGGACGAGGACTGACGGTTGAGGATTGAGGTTTGAGGATTGAGGGTTGTGGATTGAGAACGAGGACTGAGGGTTGAATATTGATGTTTGAGGCCTGAGGATTGAGGATTGAGGATTGAGAATTGATGATTCAGGACTGAGGGTTGAAGATTGAGGATTGGGTATTGAGGATTGAAGAATGAGGATTGAGGATTGAGGATTGAGGATTGAAGATTGAGGACTGGCGATTGAGGATTGAATATTGAGGATTAAGGATTGAGGATTGGGGATTGAGGATGTAGGATTGGAGATTGGTTATTCATGATTGAGGATTGAGGATAGAGGATTGAGGATTGAGGATTGAGAATTGAGAATTGAGGATGAAGACTGAGGGTTGGGGATTGAAGGTTGAGTATTGAGGATTGAAGATTGAGGATTGAAGGTTGAGTATTGATGATTGAATATTGAGGATTGAGAATTGATAATTGATGATTGAGGATTGAGTATTGAGTATTGAGGATTGAAGATTGAGGATTGAGGATTGAGGATTGAGGATTGAGGATTGAGGTTTGAGGATTGAGGATTGAGGCTTGACGGTTGAGGATTGAGGACGAGGACTGACGGTTGAGGATTGAGGTTTGAGGATTGAGGATTGAGGATTGAGGACTGAGGCTTGAGGATTGAGGATTGAGGTTTGAGGATTGAGGATTGAGGATTGAGGATTGAGGATTGAGGATTGAAGATTGAATATTGATGATTGAGGATTGAGGAGTGAGAATTGATGATTGAGGATTGAGGATTGAAGATTGAGGATTGGGTATTGAAGATTGAAGAATGAGGATTGTGGATTGAGGATTGAGGATTGAGGATTGCAGATTGAGTATTGTGGATTGGAGATTGAGGATTCAGGATTGAGGAATGAGTATTGAAGATTGAGGATTGATGATTGAGGATTGAGGATTGAGGATTGGGGATTGAGGATTGAGGATTGAGGATTGAGGATTGAGGATTGAGGATTGAGGATTGAGTATTGAAGATTGAGTATTGATGATTGAGGATTGAGGATTGAGGATTGAGGATTGAGTATTGAGGATTGAAGATTGAGTATTGAGTATTGAAGATTGGTGATTGAGGATTGAGGATTGAGGATTGAGTATTGAGGATTGACGCTTGAGGATTGAGGGTTGAGGATGTAGGATTGAAGAGAGAGGACTGAGTGTTGAGGATTGAGTGTTGAGAATTGATGCTTGAGGTTTGAAATTTGATTATTGAATATTCTGGATTGAGTATTGAACCATCAGAGTTCAGGATGTTCTATTGAGTATTGAGAATTGAGGATTGATGGTTGAGTATTGAGGATTGATGGTTGAGGGCTGAGTGTTGAATATTGAGGATTGAGGATTGAGGATTGAGTATTGAGGATTGAAGATTGATTATTGATGATTGAAGATTGAGGATTGAGGATTGAGGGTTGAGGATTGAGGACGAGGACTGACGGTTGAGGATTGAGGTTTGAGGATTGAGGATTGGGGATTGAGGACTGAGGCTTGAGGATTGAGGATTGAGTATTGAGGATTGACGCTTGAGGATTGAGGGTTGAGGATGTAGGATTGAGGATTGAGGATTGATGATTGAGGATTGAGGATTGAGGATTGAGGATTGAGGATTGAGGATTGAGGATTGAGGATTCAGGATTGAGGATTGAGGATTGAGGATTGAGGGTTGAGGATTGAGAACGAGGACTGACGGTTGAGGATTGAGGTTTGAGGATTGAGGATTGAGGATTGAGGACTGAGGCTTGAGGATTGACGATTGAGCATAGAGGATTGAAGATTGAGGACTGGCGATTGAGGATTGAAGATTGAGGATTAAGGACTGAGGATTGGGGATTGAGAATCTAGGATTGGAGATTGATTTTTGGGGATTGAAGATTGAGGATTGAGGATTGAGGATTGCTAATTGAGATTTGAGGATGAGGACTGAGGGTTGAGGATTGAGGTTTCAGGAACGAGGATTGAGGATTGAGGATTGAGGACTGAGGATTGACGATTGAGTATTGAAGATTGAGAATTTATGACTGAGGATTGAGGATTGAGGATCGAGGATTGAGGATTGAGGATTGAAGATTGAGTATTGGGGATTGAATATTGAGGATTGAGGATTGAGGATTGAGAATGAGGGCTGAGGGTCGAGGATTGAGGTTTGAGTATAGAATCCTGAGAATTCAGGATATTCTATTGAGCATTGAGAATTTAGGATTGATGGTTGAGGACTGAGGATTGAGGATTGAGAATTCAGGATTGAGGATCGAGGATTGAAGATTGAGGATTGGGTATTGAGGATTGAGGAATGAGGATTGAGGATTGAGGATTGAGGATTGAGGATTGGGATTGAAGATTGAGGATTGGGTATTGAGGATTGAAGAATGAGGATTGAGGGTTGAGGATTGAGGATTGAGTATTGAGTGTTGAAGGTTGAGGATTGTGGATTGAGGATTGTGGTTTGAGGATTGAGGATTGAGGATTGAAGATTGAGTATTGAGGATTGAAGATTGAAGATTGAATATTGATGATTGAATATTGAGGACTGAGGATTGAGGGTTGTGGATTGAGCATTGAGGATTGAGGATTGATGATTGAGGATTGAGGATTGAGGATTGAGGATTGAAGATTGAGGATTGAGGCTTGACGGTTGAGGATTGAGGACGAGGACTGACGGTTGAGGATTGAGGTTTGAGGATTGAGGATTGAGGATTGAGGACTGAGGCTTGAGGATTGAGGATTGAGGTTTGAGGATTGAGGATTGAGGATTGAGGATTGAGGATTGAGGATTGAAGATTGAATATTGATGATTGAAGATTGAGGATTGAGTATTGAGGGTTGTGGATTGAGGACGAGGACTGAGGGTTGAATATTGATGTTTGAGGTCTGAGGATTGAGGATTGAGGATTGAGAATTGATGATTGAGGATTGAGGATTGAAGATTGAGGATTGGGTATTGAAGATTGAAGAATGAGGATTGTGGATTGAGGATTGAGGATTGAGGATTGCAGATTGAGTATTGAGGATTGAGTATTGAGGATTGAAGATTGAGTATTGAGGATTGATGGTTGGTGATTGAGGATTGAGGATTGAGGTTTGAGTATTGAGGATTGACGCTTGAGGATTGAGGGTTGAGGATGTAGGATTGAAGAGAGAAGACTGAGTGTTGAGGATTGAGTGTTGAGAATTGATGCTTGAGGTTTGAAATTTGATTATTGAATATTCTGGATTGAGTATTGAACCATCAGAGTTCAGGATGTTCTATTGAGTATTGAGAATTGAGGATTGATGGTTGAGTATTGAGGATTGATGGTTGAGTGTTGAGTGTTGAATATTGAGGATTGAGGATTGAGGATTGAGGATTGATGATTGAGGATTGAAGATTGATTATTGATGGTTGAAGATTGAGGATTGAGGATTGAGGGTTGAGGATTGAGGACGAGGACTGACGGTTGAGGATTGAGGTTTGAGGATTGAGGATTGAGGATTGAGGACTGAGGCTTGAGGATTGAGGATTGAGTTTTGAGGATTGAGGATTGAGGATTGAGGATTGAGGATTGAGGATTGAAGATTGAATATTGATGATTGAAGATTGAGGATTGAGTATTGAGGGTTGTGGATTGAGGACGAGGACTGAGGGTTGAATATTGATATTTGAGGTCTGAGGATTGAGGATTGAGGATTGAGAATTGATGATTGAGGATTGAGGATTGAGGATTGAAGATTGAGGATTGGGTATTGAGGATTGAAGAATGAGGATCGATGATTGAGGATTGAGGATTGAGGACTGAGGCTTGAAGATTGAGGATTGAGTATTGAGGATTGAGGACGAGGACTGACGGTTGAGGATTGAGGTTTGAGGATTGAGGGTTGTGGATTGAGAACGAGGACTGAGGGTTGAATATTGATGTTTGAGGCCTGAGGATTGAGGATTGAGGATTGAGAATTGATGATTCAGGACTGAGGGTTGAAGATTGAGGATTGGGTATTGAGGATTGAAGAATGAGGATTGAGGATTGAGGATTGAGGATTGAAGATTGAGGACTGGCGATTGAGGATTGAATATTGAGGATTAAGGATTGAGGATTGGGGATTGAGGATGTAGGATTGGAGATTGGTTATTCATGATTGAGGATTGAGGATTGAGGATTGAGGATTGAGGATTGAGAATTGAGAATTGAGGATGAAGACTGAGGGTTGGGGATTGAAGGTTGAGTATTGAGGATTGAAGATTGAGGATTGAAGGTTGAGTATTGATGATTGAATATTGAGGATTGAGAATTGATAATTGATGATTGAGGATTGAGTATTGAGTATTGAGGATTGAAGATTGAGGATTGAGGATTGAGGATTGAGGATTGAGGATTGAGGTTTGAGGATTGAGGATTGAGGCTTGACGGTTGAGGATTGAGGACGAGGACTGACGGTTGAGGATTGAGGTTTGAGGATTGAGGATTGAGGATTGAGGACTGAGGCTTGAGGATTGAGGATTGAGGTTTGAGGATTGAGGATTGAGGATTGAGGATTGAGGATTGAGGATTGAAGATTGAATATTGATGATTGAGGATTGAGGAGTGAGAATTGATGATTGAGGATTGAGGATTGAAGATTGAGGATTGGGTATTGAAGATTGAAGAATGAGGATTGTGGATTGAGGATTGAGGATTGAGGATTGCAGATTGAGTATTGTGGATTGGAGATTGAGGATTCAGGATTGAGGAATGAGTATTGAAGATTGAGGATTGATGATTGAGGATTGAGGATTGAGGATTGGGGATTGAGGATTGAGGATTGAGGATTGAGGATTGAGGATTGAGGATTGAGGATTGAGTATTGAAGATTGAGTATTGATGATTGAGGATTGAGGATTGAGGATTGAGGATTGAGTATTGAGGATTGAAGATTGAGTATTGAGTATTGAAGATTGGTGATTGAGGATTGAGGATTGAGGATTGAGTATTGAGGATTGACGCTTGAGGACTGAGGGTTGAGGATGTAGGATTGAAGAGAGAGGACTGAGTGTTGAGGATTGAGTGTTGAGAATTGATGCTTGAGGTTTGAAATTTGATTATTGAATATTCTGGATTGAGTATTGAACCATCAGAGTTCAGGATGTTCTATTGAGTATTGAGAATTGAGGATTGATGGTTGAGTATTGAGGATTGATGGTTGAGGGCTGAGTGTTGAATATTGAGGATTGAGGATTGAGGATTGAGTATTGAGGATTGAAGATTGATTATTGATGATTGAAGATTGAGGATTGAGGATTGAGGGTTGAGGATTGAGGACGAGGACTGACGGTTGAGGATTGAGGTTTGAGGATTGAGGATTGGGGATTGAGGACTGAGGCTTGAGGATTGAGGATTGAGTATTGAGGATTGACGCTTGAGGATTGAGGGTTGAGGATGTAGGATTGAAGAGAGAGGACTGAGTGTTGAGGATTGAGTGTTGAGAATTGATGCTTGAGGTTTGAAATTTGATTATTGAATATTCTGGATTGAGTATTGAACCATCAGAGTTCAGGATGTTCTATTGAGTATTGAGAATTGAGGATTGATGGTTGAGTATTGAGGATTGATGGTTGAGTGTTGAGTGTTGAATATTGAGGTTTGAGGATTGAGGATTGAGGATTGATGATTGAGGATTGAGGATTGAGGATTGAGGATTGAAGATTGAGGATTGAGGATTGACGGTTGAGGATTGAGGACTGAGGATTGACGATTGAGTATTGAAGATTGAGGATTTATGTCTGAGGATTGAGGATTGAGGATTGAGGATTGAGTATTGAGGATTGAAGATTGAGTATTGAAGATTGAAGATTGAGGATTGAGGATTGAGGGTTGAGGATTGAGGACGAGTACTGACGGTTGAGGATTGAGGTTTGAGGATTGAGGGTTGTGGATTGAGACCGAGGACTGAGGGTTGAATATTGATGTTTGAGGCCTGAGGATTGAGGATTGATGATTGAGGATTGAGAATTGATGATTGAGGATTGAGGATTGAAGATTGAGGATTGGGTATTGAAGATTGAAGAATGAGGATTGTGGATTGAGGATTGAAGATTGAGGATTGCAAATTGTGTATTGAGGATTGAAGGTTGAGGATTCAGGATTGAGGACTGAGGATTGAGGATTGATGATTGAGGATTGAGGATTGAGGATTTAAGATTGAGTATTGAGGATTGAAGATTCAGGATTAAGGATTGAGGATTGGGGATTGAGGATCTAGGATTGGAGATTGGTTATTGGGGATTGAAAATTGAGGATTGAGGATTGAGGATTGAGAATTGAGAATTGAGGATGAGGACTGAGGGTTGAGGATTGAGGTTTGAGGAACGAGGATTGAGGATTGAGGATTGAGGACTGAGGATTGACGATTGAGTATTGAAGATAGAGGATTCATGACTGAGGATTGTGGATTGAGGATTGAGGATTGAGGATTGAGTATTGAGGATTGAAGATTGAGTATTGAAGATTGAAGATTGAGGATTGAGGATTGAGTGTTGAGGATTGAGGACGAGGACTGACGGTTGAGGATTGAGGTTTGAGGATTGAGGGTTGTGGATTGAGAACGAGGACAGAGGGTTGAATATTGATGTTTGAGGCCTGAGGATTGAGGATTGAGGTTTGAGAATTGATGATTGAGGATTGAGGATTGAGGATTGAAGATTGAGGATTGGGTATTGAGGATTGAAGAATGAGGATTGAGGATTGAGGATTGAGGATTGAGGATTGCAGATTGAGTATTGAGAATAGAAGGTTGAGGATTCAGAATTGAGGACTGAGGATTGAGGATTGAGGATTGAGGATTGAGGATTGAAGATTGAGTATTGAAGATTGAAGATTGAGGATTGAGGATTGAGTGTTGAGGATTGAGGATTGAGGATTGAAGATTGAGGATTGAGTATTGAGGATTGAGAATTGAGAATTGATGATTGAGGATTGAGGATTGAGTATTGAGGATTGAAGATTGAGGATTGAGGATTGAGGATTGACGATTGAGGATTGCTGATTGGGTATTGAGTATTGAAGATTGAGGATTGAGGATTGACGATTGAGGATTGCTGATTGAGGATTGAGGATTGAGGATTGAAGATTGAGTATTGAGGATTGAAGATTGACGATTGAGGATTGAGGATTGAGGATAGAGGATTGAGCATTGAGGATTGAGGATTGGGGATTGAGGATTGACGATTGAGGATTGAGTATTGAGGATTGAAGATTGAGTACTGATGATTGAAGATTGAGGATTGAGGATTGAGGTTTGAGGACTGAGGACTGAGGATTGAGGATTGAGAATTCTGGATTGAGGATTGAGGATTGGAGATTGAGGATTGGGTATTGTGGATTGAAGAATGAGGATTGAGGATTGAGGATAGAAGGTTGAGGATTCAGAATTGAGGACTGAGGATTGAGGATTGAGGATTGAGGATTGAGGATTGAAGATTGAGTATTGAAGATTGAAGATTGAGGATTGAGGATTGAGGGTTGAGGATTGAGGATTGAGGATTGAAGATTGAGGATTGAGTATTGAGGATTGAGAATTGAGAATTGATGATTGAGGATTGAGGATTGAGTATTGAGGATTGAAGATTGAGGATTGAGGATTGAGGATTGAGGATTGAGGATTGAGGTTTGAGGATTGAGGATTGAGGCTTGAGGATTGAGGATTGAGGATTGAAGAATGAATATTGACGATTGAAGATTGAGGATTGAGTATTGCGGGTTGTGGATTGAGGACGAGGACTGAGGGTTGAATATTGATGTTTGAGGTCTGAGGATTGAGGATTGAGGATTGAGAATTGATGATTGAGGATTGAGGATTGAAGATTGAGGATTGGGTATTGAGGATTGAAGAATGAGGATTGAGGATTGAGGATTGAGAATTGCGGATAGCAGATTGAGTATTGAGGATTGAAGGTTGAGGATTCAGGATTGAGGACTGAGGATTGAGGATTGAGGATTGAGGATTGAGGATTGAAGATTGAGTATTGAGGATTGAAGATTGAGGATTAAGGATTGAGGATTGGGGATTGAGGATCTAGGATTGGAGATTGATTATTGGGGATTGAAGATTGAGGATTGAGGACTGAGTATTGAGAATTGAGAATTGAGGATGAGGACTGAGGGTTGAGGATTGAGGTTTGAGGAACGAAGATTGAGGATTGAGGATTGAGGACTGAGGATTGACGATTGAGTATTGAAGATTGAGGATTTATGACTTAGGATTGAGGATTGAGGATTGAGGATTGAGTATTGAGGATTGAAGATTGAGTATTGAAGATTGAAGATTGAGGATTGAGGATTGAGGGTTGAGGATTGAGGACGACGACTGACGGTTGAGGATTGAGGTTTGAGGTTTGAGGGTTGTTGATTGAGAACGAGGACTGAGGGTTGAATATTGATCTTTGAGGCCTGAGGATTGAGGATTGAGGATTGAGAATTGATGATTGAGGACTGAGGGTTGAAGATTGAGGATTGAGTATTGAGGATTGAAGGATGAGGATTGAGGATTGAGGATTGACGATTGAGGATTGCTGATTGGGTATTGAGGATTGAAGATTGAGGATTCAGGATGGAGGATTGAGGATTGAGGATTGAGGATTGAGGATTGAGGATTGAAGATTGAGTATTGAGGATTGAAGATTGAGGATTGAGGATTGAGGATTGAGGATAGAGGATTGAGCATTGAGGATTGAGGATTGGGGATTGAGGATTGAGGATTGACGATTGAGGATTGAGTATTGAGGATTGAAGATTGAGTACTGATGATTGAAGATTGAGGATTGAGGATTGACGATTGAGGATTGAGGATTGAGGATTGAGGATTGAGGATTGAGGATTGAGTATTGAAGATTGAGGATTGATGATTGAGGATTGAGGATTGAGGATTGAGGATTGAGTATTGAGGATTGAAGATTGAGTATTGAGGATTGAAGATTGGTGATTGAGGATTGAGGATTGAGGATTGAGTATTGAGGATTGACGCTTGAGGATTGAGGGTTGAGGATGTAGGATTGAAGAGAGAGGACTGAGTGTTGAGGATTGAGAGTTGAGAATTGATGCTCGAGGTTTGAAATTTGATTATTGAATATTCTGTATTGAGTATTGAACCATCAGAGTTCAGGATGTTCTATTGAGTATTGAGAATTGAGGATTGATGGTTGAGTATAGAGGATTGATGGTTGAGGGCTGAGTGTTGAATATTGAGGATTGAGGATTGAGGATTGAGGATTGATGATTGAGGATTGAAGATTGATTATTGATGATTGAAGATTGAGGATTGAGGATTGAGGGTTGAGGATTGAGGACGAGGACTGACGGTTGAGGATTGAGGTTTGAGGATTGAGGATTGAGGATTGAGTACTGAGGCTTGAGGATTGAGGATTGAGTATTGAGGATTGACGCTTGGGGATTGAGGGTTGAGGATGTAGGATTGAAGAGAGAGTACTGAGTGTTGAGGATTGAGTGTTGAGAATTGATGCTTGAGGTTTGAAATTTGATTATTGAATATTCTGGATTGAGTATTGAACCATCAGAGTTCAGGATGTTCTATTGAGTATTGAGATTTGAGGATTGATGGTTGAGTATTGAGGATTGATGGTTGAGGGTTGAGTGTTGAATATTGAGGTTTGAGGATTGAGGATTGAGGATTGATGATTGAGGATTGAGGATTGAGGATTGAGGATTGAAGATTGAGGATTGAGGATTGACGGCTGAGGATTGAGGACCGAGGATTGACGATTGAGTATTGAAGATTGAGGATTTATGTCTGAGGATTGAGGATTGAGGATTGAGGATTGAGTATTGAGGATGGAAGATTGAGTATTGAAGATTGAAGATTGAGGATTGAGGATTGAGGGTTGAGGATTGAGGACGAGGACTGACGGTTGAGGATTGAGGTTTGAGGATTGAGGGTTGTGGATTGAGACCGAGAACTGAGGGTTGAATATTGATGTTTGAACCCTGAGGATTGAGGATTGATGATTGAGGATTGAGAATTGATGATTGAGGATTGAGGATTGAAGATTGAGGATTGGGTATTGAAGATTGAAGAATGAGGATTGTGGATTGAGGATTGAGGATTGAGGACTGCAAATTGAGTATTGAGGATTGAAGGTTGAGGATTCAGGATTGAGGACTGAGGATTGAGGATTGATGATTGAGGATTGAGGATTGAGGATTTAAGATTGAGTATTGAGGATTGAATATTGAGGATTAAGGATTGAGGATTGGGGATTGAGGATCTAGGATTGGAGATTGGTTATTGGGGATTGAAAATTGAGGATTGAGGATTGAGGATTGAGAATTGAGAATTGAGGATGAGGACTGAGGGTTGAGGATTGAGGTTTCAGGAACGAGGATTGAGGATTGAGGATTGAGGACTGAGGATTGACGATTGAGTATTGAAGATTGAGGATTTATGACTGAGGATTGAGGATTGAGGATTGAGGATTGAGGATTGAGGATTGAGTATTTAGGATTGAAGATTGAGTATTGAAGATTGAAGATTGAGGATTGAGGATTGAGTGTTGAGGATTGAGGACGAGGACTGACGGTTGAGGATTGAGGTTTGAGGATTGAGGGTTGTGGATTGAGAACGAGGACAGAGGGTTGAATATTGATGTTTGAGGCCTGAGGTTTGAGGATTGAGGATTGAGAATTGATGACTGAGGACTGAGGGTTGAAGACTGAGGATTGGGTATTGAGGATTGAAGAATGAGGATTGAGGATTGAGGATTGAGGATTGAGGATTGCAGATTGAGTATTGAGGACTGAAGATTGAGGATTCAGGATTGAGGATTTAGGATTGACGATTGAGGATTGAGGATTGAGTATTGAAGATTGAGGATTGATGATTGAGGTTTGAGGATTGTGGATTGAGGATTGAGTTTTGAGGATTGAAGATTGAGTATTGAGTATTGATGGTTGGTGATTGAGGATTGAGGATTGAGGTTTGAGTATTGAGGATTGACGCTTGAGGATTGAGGGTTGAGGATGTAGGATTGAAGAGAGAGGACTGAGTGTTGAGGATTGAGTGTTGATAATTGATGCTTGAGGTTTGAAATTTGATTATTGAATATTCTGGATTGAGTATTGAACCATCAGAGTTCAGGATGTTCTATTGAGTATTGAGAATTGAGGATTGATGGTTGAGTATTGAGGATTGATGGTTGAGGGTTGAGTGTTGAATATTGAGGATTGAGGATTGAGGATTGAGGATTGATGATTGAGGATTGAAGATTGATTATTGATGATTGAAGATTGAGGATTGAGGATTGAGGGTTGAGGATTGAGGACGAGGACTGACGGTTGAGGATTGAGGTTTGAGGATTGAGGATTGAGGATTGAGGACTGAGGCTTGAGGATTGAGGATTGAGGTTTGAGGATTGAGGATTGAGGATTGAGGATTGAGGATTGAGGATTGAAGATTGAATATTGATGATTGAAGATTGAGGATTGAGTATTGAGGGTTGTGGATTGAGGACGAGGACTGAGGGTTGAATATTGATATTTGAGGTCTGAGGATTGAGGATTGAGGATTGAGAATTGATGATTGAGGATTGAGGATTGAGGATTGAAGATTGAGTATTGGGTATTGAGGATTGAAGAATGAGGATTGAGGATTGAGGATTGAGGATTGAGGATTGCTGATTGAGTATTGAGGATAGAAGGTTGAGGATTCAGAATTGAGGACTGAGGATTGAGGATTGAGGATTGAGGATTGAGGATTGAAGATTGAGTATTGAAGATTGAAGATTGAGGATTGAGGATTGAGTGTTGAGGATTGAGGATTGAGGATTGAAGATTGAGGATTGAGTATTGAGGATTGAGAATTGAGAATTGATGATTGAGGATTGAGGATTGAGTATTGAGGATTGAAGATTGAGGATTGAGGATTGAGAATTGACGATTGAGGATTGCTGATTGGGTATTGAGGATTTAAGATTGAGGATTGAGGATTGACGATTGAGGATTGCTGATTGAGGATTGAGGATTGAGGATTGAAGATTGAGTATTGAGGATTGAAGATTGACGATTGAGGATTGAGGATTGAGGATAGAGGATTGAGCATTGAGGATTGAGGATTGGGGATTGAGGATTGACGATTGAGGATTGAGTATTGAGGATTGAAGATTGAGTACTGATGATTGAAGATTGAGGATTGAGGATTGAGGTTTGAGGACTGAGGACTGAGGATTGAGGATTGAGAATTCTGGATTGAGGATTGAGGATTGGAGATTGAGGATTGGGTATTGTGGATTGAAGAATGAGGATTGAGGATTGAGGATAGAAGGTTGAGGATTCAGAATTGAGGACTGAGGATTGAGGATTGAGGATTGAGGATTGAGGATTGAAGATTGAGTATTGAAGATTGAAGATTGAGGATTGAGGATTGAGGGTTGAGGATTGAGGATTGAGGATTGAAGATTGAGGATTGAGTATTGAGGATTGAGAATTGAGAATTGATGATTGAGGATTGAGGATTGAGTATTGAGGATTGAAAATTGAGGATTGAGGATTGAGGATTGAGGATTGAGGATTGAGGTTTGAGGATTGAGGATTGAGGTTTGAGGGTTGAGGATTGAGGATTGAGGACTGAGGCTTGAGGATTGACGATTGAGCATAGAGGATTGAAGATTGAGGACTGGCGATTGAGGATTGAAGATTGAGGATTAAGTTCTGAGGATTGGGGATTGAGGATCTAGGATTGGAGATTGATTTTTGGGGATTGAAAATTGAGGATTGAGGATTGAGGATTGCTAATTGAGAATTGAGGATGAGGACTGAGGGTTGAGGATTGAGGTTTGAGGAACGAGGATTGAGGATTGAGGATTGAGGACTGAGGATTGACGATTGAGTATTGAAGATTGAGGATTTATAACTGAGGATTGAGGATTGAGGATTGAGGATTGAGGATTGAGGATTGAAGACTGAGTATTGGGGATTGAATATTGTGGATTGAGGATTGAGTACTGAGGATTGAGGATTGAGGACTGAGGATTGAATATTGAGAATTGAAGATTGAGTATTGAGGACTGAATATTGACGATTGAGGATTGAAGATTGAGGATTGAGGATTGAGGATTGAGGATTGAGGATTCAGTGTTGGACAATGAGGATTGATGGTTGACGATTGAAGATTGGGGATTGAGGATTGAGGAATGAGTATTGAAGATTGAGGATTGATGATTGAGGATTGAGGATTGAGGATTGAAGATAGAGGATTGGGTATTGAGGATTGAAGAATTAGGATTGAGAATTGAGGATTGAGGATAGAGGATTGAGGGTTGAAGATTGAGGATTGGGTATTGAGGATTGAAGAATGAGGATTGAGGATTGAGGATTGAGGATTGAGGATTGAAGATTGAGTATTGTGGATTGAAGATTGAGGATTGAGGATTGAGGATTGAGTATTGAGTATTGAGAATTGAGGATTGATGGTTGAGTATTGAGTATTGATGGTTGAGGGTTGAGTGTTGAATATTGATGATTGAGGATTGAGGATTGAGGATTGATGATTGAGGATTGAGGATTGAGGATTGAGGATCGAAGATTGAGGATTGAGGCTTGACGGTTGAGGATTGAGGACGAGGACTGACGGTTGAGGATTGAGGTTTGAGGATTGAGGATTGAGGATTGAGGACTGAGGCTTGAGGATTGAGGATTGAGGTTTGAGGATTGAGGATTGAGGATTGAGGATTGAGGATTGAGGATTGAAGATTGAATATTGATGATTGAAAATTGAGGATTGAGTATTGAGGGTTGTGGATTGAGGACGAGGACTGAGGGTTGAATATTGATGTTTGAGGTCTGAGGATTGAGGATTGAGGATTGAGAATTGATGATTGAGGATTGAGGATTGAAGATTGAGGATTGGGTATTGAAGATTGAAGAATGAGGATTGTGGATTGAGGATTGAGGATTGAGGATTGCAGATTGAGTATTGAGGATTGAAGATTGAGGATTCAGGATTGAGGAATGAGTATTGAAGATTGAGGATTGATGATTGAGGATTGAGGATTGAGGATTGGGTATTGAGGATTGAGGATTGAGGATTGAGGATTGAGGACTGAGTATTGAAGATTGAGGATTGATGATTGAGGATTGAGGATTGAGGATTGAGGATTGAGTATTGAGGATTGAAGATTGAGTATTGAGGATTGAAGATTGGTGATTGAGGATTGAGGATTGAGGATTGAGGATTGAGTATTGAGGATTGACGCTTGAGGATTGATGGTTGAGGATGTAGGATTGAAGAGAGAGGACTGAGTGTTGAGGATTGAGTGTTGAGAATTGATGCTTGAGGTTTGAAATTTGATTATTGAATATTCTGGATTGAGTATTGAACCATCAGAGTTCAGGATGTTCTATTGAGTATTGAGAATTGAGGATTGATGGTTGAGTATTGAGGATTGATGGTTGAGGGTTGAGTGTTGAATATTGAGGATTGAGGATTGAGGATTGAGGATTGATGATTGAGGATTGAAGATTGATTATTGATGATTGAAGATTGAGGATTGAGGATTGAGGGTTGAGGATTGAGGACGAGGACTGACGGTTGAGGATTGAGGTTTGAGGATTGAGGATTGAGGATTGAGGACTGAGGCTTGAGGATTGAGGATTGAGTATTGAGGATTGAGGACGAGGACTGACGGTTGAGGATTGAGGTTTGAGGATTGAGGGTTGTCGATTGAGAACGAGGACTGAGGGTTGAATATTGATGTTTGACGCCTGAGGATTGAGGATTGAGGATTGAGAATTGATGATTCAGGACTGAGGGTTGAAGATTGAGGATTGGGTATTGAGGATTGAAGAATGAGGCTTGAGGATTGAGGATTGAGGATGGAGGATTGCAGATTGAGTATTGAGGACTGAAGGTTGAGGATTCAGGATTGAGGATTTAGGATTGAGGATTGAGGATTTAGGATTGAGGGTTGAAGATTGAGTATTGAGGATTGAAGATTGAGGATTCAGGATTGAGGAATGAGTATTGAAGGTTGAGGACTGATGATTGAGGATTGAGGATTGAGGATTGGTTATTCATGATTGAGGATTGAGCATTGAGGATTGAGGATTGAGGATTGAGAATTGAGAATTGAGGATGAAGACTGAGGGTTGGGGATTGAAGATTGAGTATTGAGGATTGAAGATTGAGGATTGAAGGTTGAGTATTGATGATTGAATATTGAGGATTGAGAATTGAGAATTGATGATTGAGGATTGAGGATTGAGTATTGAGGATTGAAGATTGAGGATTGAGGATTGAGGATTGAGGATTGAGGATTGAGGTTTGAGGATTGAGTATTGAGTCTTGACGGTTGAGGATTGAGGACGAGGACTGACGGTTGAGGATTGAGGTTTGAGGATTGAGGATTGAGGATTGAGGACTGAGGCTTGAGGATTGAGGATTGAGGTTTGAGGATTGAGGATTGAGGATTGAGGATTGAGGATTGAGGATTGAAGATTGAATATTGATGATTGAAGATTGAGGATTGAGTATTGAGGGTTGTGGACTGAGGACGAGGACTGAGGGTTGAATATTGATGTTTGAGGTCTGAGGATTGAGGATTGAGAATTGATGATTGAGGATTGAGGATTGAAAATTAAGGATTGGGTATTGAGGATTGAAGAATGAGGATTGAGGATTGAGGATTGAGTATTGAGGATTGCAGATTGAGTATTGAGGATTGAAGGTTGAGTATTCAGGATTGAGGACTGAGGATTGAGGATTGAGGATTGAGGATTGAGGATTGAAGATTGAGTATTGAGGATTGAAGATTGAGGATTAAGGATTGAGGATTGGGGATTGAGGATCTAGTATTGGAGATTGATTATTGGGGATTGAAGATTGAGGATTGAGGATTGAGGATTGAGAATTGAGAATTGAGGATGAGGACTGAGGATTGAGGATTGAGGTCTGAGGATCGAGGATTGAGGATTGAGGATTGGGGACTGAGGATTGACGTTTGAGTATTGAAGATTGAGGATTTATGACTGAGGATTGAGGATTGTGGATTGAGGATTGAGGATTGAGGTTTGAGGGTTGAGGATTGAGGATTGAGGACTGAGGCTTGAGGATTGACGATTGAGCATAGAGGATTGAAGATTGAGGACTGGCGATTGAGGATTGAAGATTGAGGATTAAGTTCTGAGGATTGGGGATTGAGGATCTAGGATTGGAGATTGATTTTTGGGGATTGAAAATTGAGGATTGAGGATTGAGGATTGCTAATTGAGAATTGAGGATGAGGACTGAGGGTTGAGGATTGAGGTTTGAGGAACGAGGATTGAGGATTGAGGATTGAGGACTGAGGATTGACGATTGAGTATTGAAGATTGAGGATTTATAACTGAGGATTGAGGATTGAGGATTGAGGATTGAGGATTGAGGATTGAAGATTGAGTATTGGGGATTGAATATTGTGGATTGAGGATTGAGTACTGAGGATTGAGGATTGAGGACTGAGGATTGAATATTGAGAATTGAAGATTGAGTATTGAGGACTGAATATTGACGATTGAGGATTGAAGATTGAGGATTGAGGATTGAGGATTGAGGATTGAGGATTCAGTGTTGGACAATGAGGATTGATGGTTGACGATTGAGGATTGGGGATTGAGGATTGAGGAATGAGTATTGAAGATTGAGGATTGATGATTGAGGATTGAGGATTGAGGATTGAAGATAGAGGATTGGGTATTGAGGATTGAAGAATTAGGATTGAGAATTGAGGATTGAGGATAGAGGATTGAGGGTTGAAGATTGAGGATTGGGTATTGAGGATTGAAGAATGAGGATTGAGGATTGAGGATTGAGGATTGAGGATTGAAGATTGAGTATTGTGGATTGAAGATTGAGGATTGAGGATTGAGGATTGAGTATTGAGGATTGAAGATTGAGTATTGAGGATTGAAGATTGAGGATTGAGTATTGAGGATTGAGGATTGAGGTTTGAAGATTGAGGATTGAGGATTGAGGATTGAGGATTGAGGATTGAGGATTGAAGATTGAATATTGATGATTGAATATTGAGAACTGAGGATTGAGTGTTGTGGATTGAGGACGAGGACTGAGGGTTGAATATTGATGTTTGAGGTCTGAGGATTAAGGATTGAGTATTGAGGATTGAGGTTTGAGGAATGAGGATTGCAGATTGAGTATTGAGGATTGAAGATTGAGTATTGAGAATTGAGGATTGAAGATTGAGGATTCGGGATTGAGGATTGAGGATTGAGGATTGAAGATTGAGTATTGAGGATTGAAAAATTGAGGATTGAGGATTGAGGATTGAGGATTGAGGATTGAGCATTGAGGATTGAGGATTGGGGATTGAGGATTGAAGATTGAGTATTGGGGATTGAATATTGTGGATTGAGGATTGAGTATTGAGGATTGAGGATTGAGGACTGAGGATTGAATATTGAGAATTGAAGATTGAGTATTGAGGACTGAATATTGACGATTGAGGATTGAAGATTGAGGATTGAGGATTGAGGATTGAGGATTGAGGATTCAGTGTTGGACAATGAGGATTGATGGTTGACGATTGAAGATTGGGGATTGAGGATTGAGGAATGAGTATTGAAGATTGAGGATTGATGATTGAGGATTGAGGATTGAGGATTGAAGATAGAGGATTGGGTATTGAGGATTGAAGAATTAGGATTGAGAATTGAGGATTGAGGATAGAGGATTGAGGGTTGAAGATTGAGGACTGAGGATTGAAGATTGAGAATTGAAGATTGAGTATTCAGGACTGAAGATTGACGATTGAGGATTGAAGATTGAGGATTGAGGATTGAGGATTGAGGATTGAGGATTGAGCATTGAAGTTTGAGGATTGGGGATTGAGGATTGACGATTGAGGATTGAGTATTGAGGATTGAAGGTTGTGTATTGATGATTGAAGATTGAGGATTGAGGATTGAGGATTGAGGATTGAGGACGAGGACTGACGGTTGAGGATTGAGGTTTGAGGTTTGAGGGTTGTGGATTGAGGACGAGGACTGAGGGTTGAATATTGATGCTTGAGGCCTGAGGATTGAGGATTGAGGATTGACAATTGGTGATTGAAGGCTGAGGGTTGAAGATTGAGGATTGGGTATTGAGCATTGAAGAATGAGGATTGAGGATTGAGGATTGAGGATTGAGGACTGCAGATTGAGTATTGAGGATTGAAGATTGAGGATTGAGGATTGAGGATTGACGATTGAGTATTGAAGATTGGGGATTGAAGAATGAGGATTGAGGATTGAGGATTGAGGATTGAGGATTGAGGATTCAGGATTGAGGATTGACGGTTGAGTATTGAGGATTGAAGATTGAGGATTGAGGATTGAGGATTGAGGATTGAGGATTGAGCATTGAGGATTGAGGATTGGGGATAGAGGATTGACGATTGAGGATTGAGTATTGAGGATTGAAGATTGAGTACTGATGATTGAAGATTGAGGATTGAGGATTGAGGGTTGAGGATTGAGGACGAGGACTGACGGTTGAGGATTGAGGTTTGAGGATTGACGATTGAGGATTGAGGACTGAGGCTTGAGGATTGACGATTGAGCATAGAGGATTGAAGATTGAGGACTGGCGATTGAGGATTGAAGATTGAGGATTAAGGACTGAGGATTGGGGATTGAGGTTCTAGGATTGGAGATTGATTTTTGGGGATTGAAGATTGAGGATTGAGGACTGAGGATTGAGAATTGACAATTGAGGATGAGGACTGAGGGTTGAGGATTGAAGTTTGAGGAACGAGGATTGAGGATTGAGGATTGAGGACTGAGGATTGACGATTGAGTATTGAAGATTGAGGATTTATGACTGAGGATTGAGGATTGAGGATTGAGGATTGAGGATTGAGTATTGACGATTGAGTATTGAAGATTGAGGATTGAAGAATGAGGATTGAGTATTGAGGATTGAGGATTGAAGATTGATGTTTGGGTATTGAGGATTGAAGAATGAGGATTGAGGATTGAGGATTGAGGATTGAGGATTGAGGATTGAGGATTGAGTATTGAGGATTGAAGACTGAGGATTGAGGATTGAGGATTGAGGATTGAGGATTGAGGTTTGAAGATTGAGTATTGAGGATTGAAGATTGAGGATTAAGGATTGAGGATTGGGGATTGAGGATCTAGTATTGGCGATTGATTATTGGGGATTGAAGATTGAGGATTGAGGATAGAGGATTGGGAATTGAGAATTGAGGATGAGGACTGAGGGTTGAGGATTGAGGTCTGAGGATCGAGGATTGAGGATTGAGGATTGGGGACTGAGGATTGACGTTTGAGTATTGAAGATTGAGGATTTATGACTGACGATTGAGGATTGAGGATTGAGGATTGACTATTGAGGATTGAAGATTGAGTATTGAAGATTGAAGATTGGGGATTGAGGATTGAGGGTTGAGGATTGAGGACGAGGACTGACGGTTGAGGATTAAGGTTTGAGGTTTGAGGGTTGTGGATTGAGAACGAGGACTGAGGGTTGAATATTGATGTTTGAGGCCTGAGGATTGAGGATTGAGGATTGAGAATTGATGATTGAGGACTGAGGGTTGAAGATTGAGGATTGGGTATTGAGGATTGAAGAATGAGGATCGAGGATTGAGGATTGAGGATTGAGGATTGCAGATTGAGTATTGAGGATTGAAGATTGAGGATTCAGGATTGAGGATTGAGGATTGAGGATCGAGGATTGAGGATTGAGGATTGAAAATTGAGTATTGAGGATTGAAGATTGAGGATACAGTATTGAGGAATGAGTATTGAATATTGAGGATTGATGATTGAGGATTGAGGATTGAGGACTGGGGTTTGAGGATTGAGGATTGAGGATTGAGGATTGAGGATTGGGTATTGAAGATTGAGGATTGATGATTGAGGATTGAGGATTGAGGATTGAGGATTGAGTATTGAGGATTGAAGATTGAGTATTGAGGATTGAAGATTGGTGATTGAGGATTGAGGATTGAGGATTGAGTATTGAGGATTGACGCTTGAGGATTGAGGGTTGAGGATGTAGGATGGAAGAGAGAGGACTGAGTGTTGAGGATTGGGTGTTGAGAACTGATGCTTGAAGTTTGAAATTTGATTATTGAATATTCTGGATTGAGTATTGAACCATCAGAGTTCAGGATGTTCTATTGAGTATTGAGAATTGAGGATTGATGGTTGAGTATTGAGGATTGATGGTTGAGGGTTGAGTGTTGAATATTGAGGATTGAGGATTGAGGATTGAGGATTGATGATTGAGGATTGAAGATTGATTATTGATGATTCAAGATTGAGGATTGAGGATTGAGGGTTGAGGATTGAGGACGAGGACTGACGGTTGAGGATTGAGGTTTGAGGATTGAGGGTTGTGGATTGAGAACGAGGACTGAGGGTTGAATATTGATGTTTGAGGCCTGAGGATTGAGGATTGAGGATTGAGAATTGATGATTCAGGACTGAGGGTTGAAGATTGAGGATTGGGTATTGAGGATTGAAGAATGAGGATTGAGGATTGAGGATTGAGGATTGAAGATTGAGGACTGGCGATTGAGGATTGAATATTGAGGATTAAGGATTGAGGATTGGGGATTGAGGATGTAGGTTTGGGGATTGGTTATTCATGATTGAGGATTGAGGATTGAGGATTGAGGATTGAGGATTGAGAATTGAGAATTGAGGATGAAGACTGAGGGTTGGGGATTGAAGATTGAGTATTGAGGATTGAAGATTGAGGATTGAAGATTGAGTATTGATGATTGAATATTGAGAATTGAGAATTGAGAATTGATGATTGAGGATTGAGGATTGAGTATTGAGGATTGAAGATTGAGGATTGAGGATTGAGGATTGAGGATTGAGGATTGAGGTTTGAGGATTGAGGATTGAGTCTTGACGGTTGAGGATTGAGGACGAGGACTGACGGTTGAGGATTGAGGTTTGAGGATTGAGGATTGAGGATTGAGGACTGAGGCTTGAGGATTGAGGATTGAGGTTTGAGGATTGAGGATTGAGGATTGAGGATTGAGGATTGAGGATTGAAGATTGAATATTGATGATTGAAGATTGAGGATTGAGTATTGAGGGTTGTGGATTGAGGACGAGGACTGAGGGTTGAATATTGATATTTGAGGTCTGAGGATTGAGGATTGAGGATTGAGAATTGATGATTGAGGATTGAGGATTGAGGATTGAAGATTGAGTATTGGGTATTGAGGATTGAAGAATGAGGATTGAGGATTGAGGATTGAGGATTGAGGATTGCAGATTGAGTATTGAGGATAGAAGGTTGAGGATTCAGAATTGAGGACTGAGGATTGAGGATTGAGGATTGAGGATTGAGGATTGAAGATTGAGTATTGAAGATTGAAGATTGAGGATTGAGGATTGAGTGTTGAGGATTGAGGATTGAGGATTGAAGATTGAGGATTGAGTATTGAGGATTGAGAATTGAGAATTGATGATTGAGGATTGAGGATTGAGTATTGAGGATTGAAGATTGAGGATTGAGGATTGAGGATTGACGATTGAGGATTGCTGATTGGGTATTGAGGATTGAAGATTGAGGATTGAGGATTGACGATTGAGGATTGCTGATTGAGGATTGAGGATTGAGGATTGAAGATTGAGTATTGAGGATTGAAGATTGACGATTGAGGATTGAGGATTGAGGATAGAGGATTGAGCATTGAGGATTGAGGATTGGGGATTGAGGATTGACGATTGAGGATTGAGTATTGAGGATTGAAGGTTGAGTACTGATGATTGAAGATTGAGGATTGAGGATTGAGGTTTGAGGACTGAGGACTGAGGATTGAGGATTGAGAATTCTGGATTGAGGATTGAGGATTGGAGATTGAGGATTGGGTATTGTGGATTGAAGAATGAGGATTGAGGATTGAGGATAGAAGGTTGAGGATTCAGAATTGAGGACTGAGGATTGAGGATTGAGGATTGAGGATTGAGGATTGAAGATTGAGTATTGAAGATTGAAGATTGAGGATTGAGGATTGAGGGTTGAGGATTGAGGATTGAGGATTGAAGATTGAGGATTGAGTATTGAGGATTGAGAATTGAGAATTGATGATTGAGGATTGAGGATTGAGTATTGAGGATTGAAGATTGAGGATTGAGGATTGAGGATTGAGGATTGAGGATTGAGGTTTGAGGATTGAGGATTGAGGTTTGAGGGTTGAGGATTGAGGATTGAGGACTGAGGCTTGAGGATTGACGATTGAGCATAGAGGATTGAAGATTGAGGACTGGCGGTTGAGGATTGAAGATTGAGGATTAAGTTCTGAGGATTGGGGATTGAGGATCTAGGATTGGAGATTGATTTTTGGGGATTGAAAATTGAGGATTGAGGATTGAGGATTGCTAATTGAGAATTGAGGATGAGGACTGAGGGTTGAGGATTGAGGTTTGAGGAACGAGGATTGAGGATTGAGGATTGAGGACTGAGGATTGACGATTGAGTATTGAAGATTGAGGATTTATAACTGAGGATTGAGGATTGAGGATTGAGGATTGAGGATTGAGGATTGAAGATTGAGTATTGGGGATTGAATATTGTGGATTGAGGATTGAGTACTGAGGATTGAGGATTGAGGACTGAGGATTGAATATTGAGAATTGAAGATTGAGTATTGAGGACTGAATATTGACGATTGAGGATTGAAGATTGAGGATTGAGGATTGAGGATTGAGGATTGAGGATTCAGTGTTGGACAATGAGGATTGATGGTTGACGATTGAGGATTGGGGATTGAGGATTGAGGAATGAGTATTGAAGATTGAGGATTGATGATTGAGGATTGAGGATTGAGGATTGAAGATAGAGGATTGGGTATTGAGGATTGAAGAATTAGGATTGAGAATTGAGGATTGAGGATAGAGGATTGAGGGTTGAAGATTGAGGATTGGGTATTGAGGATTGAAGAATGAGGATTGAGGATTGAGGATTGAGGATTGAGGATTGAAGATTGAGTATTGTGGATTGAAGGTTGAGGATTGAGGATTGAGGATTGAGTATTGAGTATTGAGAATTGAGGATTGATGGTTGAGTATTGAGTATTGATGGTTGAGGGTTGAGTGTTGAATATTGATGATTGAGGATTGAGGATTGAGGATTGATGATTGAGGATTGAGGATTGAGGATTGAGGATCGATGATTGAGGATTGAGGCTTGACGGTTGAGGATTGAGGACGAGGACTGACGGTTGAGGATTGAGGTTTGAGGATTGAGGATTGAGGATTGAGGACTGAGGCTTGAGGATTGAGGACTGAGGTTTGAGGATTGAGGATTGAGGATTGAGGATTGAGGATTGAGGATTGAAGATTGAATATTGATGATTGAAAATTGAGGATTGAGTATTGAGGGTTGTGGATTGAGGACGAGGACTGAGGGTTGAATATTGATGTTTGAGGTCTGAGGATTGAGGATTGAGGATTGAGAATTGATGATTGAGGATTGAGGATTGAAGATTGAGGATTGGGTATTGAAGATTGAAGAATGAGGATTGTGGATTGAGGATTGAGGATTGAGGATTGCAGATTGAGTATTGAGGATTGAAGATTGAGGATTCAGGATTGAGGAATGAGTATTGAAGATTGAGGATTGATGATTGAGGATTGAGGATTGAGGATTGGGGATTGAGGATTGAGGATTGAGGATTGAGGATTGAGGATTGAGTATTGAAGATTGAGGATTGATGATTGAGGATTGAGGATTGAGGATTGAGGATTGAGTATTGAGGATTGAAGATTGAGTATTGAGGATTGAAGGTTGGTGATTGAGGATTGAGGATTGAGGATTGAGGATTGAGTATTGAGGATTGACGCTTGAGGATTGAGGGTTGAGGATGTAGGATTGAAGAGAGAGGACTGAGTGTTGAGGATTGAGTGTTGAGAATTGATGCTTGAGGTTTGAAATTTGATTATTGAATATTCTGGATTGAGTATTGAACCATCAGAGTTCAGGATGTTCTATTGAGTATTGAGAATTGAGGATTGATGGTTGAGTATTGAGGATTGATGGTTGAGGGTTGAGTGTTGAATATTGAGGATTGAGGATTGAGGATTGAGGATTGATGATTGAGGATTGAAGATTGATTATTGATGATTGAAGATTGAGGATTGAGGATTGAGGGTTGAGGATTGAGGACGAGGACTGACGGTTGAGGATTGAGGTTTGAGGATTGAGGATTGAGGATTGAGGACTGAGGCTTGAGGATTGAGGATTGAGTATCGAGGATTGAGGACGAGGACTGACGGTTGAGGATTGAGGTTTGAGGATTGAGGGTTGTGGATTGAGAACGAGGACTGAGGGTTGAATATTGATGTTTGAGGCCTGAGGATTGAGGATTGAGGATTGAGAATTGATGATTCAGGACTGAGGGTTGAAGATTGAGGATTGGGTATTGAGGATTGAAGAATGAGGATTGAGGATTGAGGATTGAGGATTGAGGATTGCAGATTGAGTATTGAGGACTGAAGGTTGAGGATTCAGGATTGAGGATTTAGGATTGAGGATTGAGGATTTAGGATTGAGGGTTGAAGATTGAGTATTGAGGATTGAAGATTGAGGATTCAGGATTGAGGAATGAGTATTGAAGGTTGAGGACTGATGATTGAGGATTGAGGATTGAGGATTGGGGATTGAGGATTGAGCATTGAGGTTTGAGGACTGAGGGCTGAGGATTGAGGGTTGAGGATTGAGGATTGAGGATGAGGGCTGAGGGTTGAGGATTGAGGTTTGAGGACTGAGGACTGAGGATTGAGGATTGAGAATTCAGGATTGAGGATTGAGGATTGAAGATTGAGGTTTGGGTATTGAGGATTGAAGAATGAGGATTGAGGATTTAGGATTGAGGATTGAGGATTGAGGATTGAGGATTGAGGATTGAAGATTGAGGACTGGCGATTGAGGATTGAATATTGAGGATTAAGGATTGAGGATTGGGGATTGAGGATGTAGGATTGGAGATTGGTTATTCATGATTGAGGATTGAGCATTGAGGATTGAGGATTGAGGATTGAGAATTGAGAATTGAGGATGAAGACTGAGGGTTGGGGATTGAAGATTGAGTATTGAGGATTGAAGATTGAGGATTGAAGGTTGAGTATTGATGATTGAATATTGAGGATTGAGAATTGAGAATTGATGATTGAGGATTGAGGATTGAGTATTGAGGATTGAAGATTGAGGATTGAGGATTGAGGATTGAGGATTGAGGATTGAGGTTTGAGGATTGAGTATTGAGTCTTGACGGTTGAGGATTGAGGACGAGGACTGACGGTTGAGGATTGAGGTTTGAGGATTGAGGATTGAGGATTGAGGACTGAGGCTTGAGGATTGAGGATTGAGGTTTGAGGATTGAGGATTGAGGATTGAGGATTGAGGATTGAGGATTGAAGATTGAATATTGATGATTGAAGATTGAGGATTGAGTATTGAGGGTTGTGGACTGAGGACGAGGACTGAGGGTTGAATATTGATGTTTGAGGTCTGAGGATTGAGGATTGAGGATTGAGAATTGATGATTGAGGATTGAGGATTGAAGATTGAGGATTGGGTATTGAAGATTGAAGAATGAGGATTGTGGATTGAGGATTGAGGATTGAGGATTGCAGATTGAGTATTGAGGATTGAAGATTGAGGATTCAGGATTGAGGAATGAGTATTGAAGATTGAGGATTAATGACTGAGGATTGAGGATTGAGGATTGGGGATTGAGGATTGAGGATTGAGGATTGAGGATTGAGGATTGAGTATTGAATATTGAGGATTGATGATTGAGGATTGAGGATTGAGGATTGAGGACTGAGTATTGAGGATTGAAGATTGAGTATTGAGGATTGAAGATTGGTGATTGAGGATTGAGGATTGAGGATTGAGTCTTGAGGATTGACGCTTGAGGATTGAGGGTTGAGGATGTAGGATTGAAGAGAGAGGACTGAGTGTTGAGGATTGAGTGTTGAGAATTGATGCTTGAGGTTTGAAATTTGATTATTGAATATTCTGGATTGAGTATGAACCATCAGAGTTCAGGATGTTCTATTGAGTATTGAGAATTGAGGATTGATGGTTGAGTATTGAGGATTGATGGTTGAGGGTTGAGTGTTGAATATTGAGGATTGAGGATTGAGGAAAGAGGATTGATGATTGAGGATTGAAGATTGATTATTGATGATTGAAGATTGAGGATTGAGGATTGAGGGTTGAGGATTGAGGACGAGGACTGACGGTTGAGGATTGAGGTTTGAGGATTGAGGATTGAGGATTGAGGACTGAGTATTGAGGATTGAAGATTGAGTATTGAGGATTGAAGATTGGTGATTGAGGATTGAGGATTGAGGATTGAGTCTTGAGGATTGACGCTTGAGGATTGAGGGTTGAGGATGTAGGATTGCAGAGAGAGGACTGAGTGTTGAGGATTGAGTGTTGAGAATTGATGCTTGAGGTTTGAAATTTGATTATTGAATATTCTGGATTGAGTATTGAACCATCAGAGTTCAGGATGTTCTATTGAGTATTGAGAATTGAGGATTGATGGTTGAGTATTGAGGATTGATGGTTGAGGGTTGAGTGTTGAATATTGAGGATTGAGGATTGAGGAAAGAGGATTGAGGATTGAGGATTGAGGATTGAGGATTGAGGTTTGAAGATTGAGTATTGAGGATTGAAGATTGAGGATTAAGGATTGAGGATTGGGGATTGAGGATCTAGTATTGGAGATTGATTATTGGGGATTGAAGATTGAGGATTGAGGATAGAGGATTGAGAATTGAGAATTGAGGATGAGGACTGAGGGTTGAGGATTGAGGTCTGAGGATCGAGGATTGAGGATTGAGGATTGGGGACTGAGGATTGACGTTTGAGTATTGAAGATTGAGGATTTATGACTGACGATTGAGGATTGAGGATTGAGGATTGACTATTGAGGATTGAAGATTGAGTATTGAAGATTGAAGATTGAGGATTGAGGATTGAGGGTTGAGGATTGAGGACGAGGACTGACGGTTGAGGATTAAGGTTTGAGGTTTGAGGGTTGTGGATTGAGAACGAGGACTGAGGGTTGAATATTGATGTTTGAGGCCTGAGGATTGAGGATTGAGGATTGAGAATTGATGATTGAGGACTGAGGGTTGAAGATTGAGGATTGGGTATTGAGGATTGAAGAATGAGGATCGAGGATTGAGGATTGAGGATTGAGGATTGCAGATTGAGTATTGAGGATTGAAGATTGAGGATTCAGGATTGAGGATTGAGGATTGAGGATTGAGGTTTGAAGATTGAGGATTGAGGATTGAGGATTGAGGATTGAGGATTGAGGATTCAGGATTGAGGATTGAGGATTGAGGATTGAGGGTTGAGGATTGAGAACGAGGACTGACGGTTGAGGATTGAGGTTTGAGGATTGAGGATTGAGGATTGAGGACTGAGGCTTGAGGACTGACGATTGAGCATAGAGGATTGAAGATTGAGGACTGGCGATTAAGGATTGAAGATTGAGGATTAAGGACTGAGGATTGGGGATTGAGAATCTAGGATTGGAGATTGATTTTTGGGGATTGAAGATTGAGGATTGAGGATTGAGGATTGCTAATTGAGATTTGAGGATGAGGACTGAGGGTTGAGGATTGAGGTTTCAGGAACGAGGATTGAGGATTGAGGATTGAGGACTGAGGATTGACGATTGAGTATTGAAGATTGAGAATTTATGACTGAGGATTGAGGATTGAGGATCGAGGATTGAGGATTGAGGATTGAAGATTGAGTATTGGGGATTGAATATTGAGGATTGAGGATTGAGGATTGAGAATGAGGGCTGAGGGTCGAGGATTGAGGTTTGAGTATAGAATCCTGAGAATTCAGGATATTCTATTGAGCATTGAGAATTTAGGATTGATGGTTGAGGACTGAGGATTGAGGATTGAGAATTCAGGATTGAGGATCGAGGATTGAAGATTGAGGATTGGGTATTGAGGATTGAGGAATGAGGATTGAGGATTGAGGATTGAGGATTGAGGATTGGGATTGAAGATTGAGGATTGGGTATTGAGGATTGAAGAATGAGGATTGAGGGTTGAGGATTGAGGATTCAGGATTGAGGATTGAGGATTGAGGATTGAGGTTTGAAGATTGAGGATTGAGGATTGAGGATTGAGGATTGAGGATTGAGGATTCAGGATTGAGGATTGAGGATTGAGGATTGAGGGTTGAGGATTGAGAACGAGGACTGACGGTTGAGGATTGAGGTTTGAGGATTGAGGATTGAGGATTGAGGACTGAGGCTTGAGGATTGACGATTGAGCATAGAGGATTGAAGATTGAGGACTGGCGATTAAGGATTGAAGATTGAGGATTAAGGACTGAGGATTGGGGATTGAGAATCTAGGATTGGAGATTGATTTTTGGGGATTGAAGATTGAGGATTGAGGATTGAGGATTGCTAATTGAGATTTGAGGATGAGGACTGAGGGTTGAGGATTGAGGTTTCAGGAACGAGGATTGAGGATTGAGGATTGAGGACTGAGGATTGACGATTGAGTATTGAAGATTGAGAATTTATGACTGAGGATTGAGGATTGAGGATCGAGGATTGAGGATTGAGGATTGAAGATTGAGTATTGGGGATTGAATATTGAGGATTGAGGATTGAGGATTGAGAATGAGGGCTGAGGGTCGAGGATTGAGGTTTGAGTATAGAATCCTGAGAATTCAGGATATTCTATTGAGCATTGAGAATTTAGGATTGATGGTTGAGGACTGAGGATTGAGGATTGAGAATTCAGGATTGAGGATCGAGGATTGAAGATTGAGGATTGGGTATTGAGGATTGAGGAATGAGGATTGAGGATTGAGGATTGAGGATTGAGGATTGGGATTGAAGATTGAGGATTGGGTATTGAGGATTGAAGAATGAGGATTGAGGGTTGAGGATTGAGGATTGAGTATTGAGTGTTGAAGGTTGAGGATTGTGGATTGAGGATTGTGGTTTGAGGATTGAGGATTGAGGATTGAAGATTGAGTATTGAGGATTGAAGATTGAGGATTGAGGATCGAACATTGAGGATTGAGTATTGAGGATGAGGATTGAGATTTGAAGATTGAGGATTGAGGATTGAGGATTGAGGATAGAGGATTGAGGATTGAAGATTGAATATTGATGATTGAATATTGAGGACTGAGGATTGAGGGTTGTGGATTGAGCATTGAGGATTGAGGATTGATGATTGAGGATTGAGGATTGAGGATTGAGGATTGAAGATTGAGGATTGAGGCTTGACGGTTGAGGATTGAGGACGAGGACTGACGGTTGAGGATTGAGGTTTGAGGATTGAGGATTGAGGATTGAGGACTGAGGCTTGAGGATTGAGGATTGAGGTTTGAGGATTGAGGATTGAGGATTGAGGATTGAGGATTGAGGATTGAAGATTGAATATTGATGATTGAAGATTGAGGATTGAGTATTGAGGGTTGTGGATTGAGGACGAGGACTGAGGGTTGAATATTGATGTTTGAGGTCTGAGGATTGAGGATTGAGGATTGAGAATTGATGATTGAGGATTGAGGATTGAAGATTGAGGATTGGGTATTGAAGATTGAAGAATGAGGATTGTGGATTGAGGATTGAGGATTGAGGATTGCAGATTGAGTATTGAGGATTGAGTATTGAGGGTTGAAGATTGAGTATTGAGGATTGATGGTTGGTGATTGAGGATTGAGGATTGAGGTTTGAGTATTGAGGATTGACGCTTGAGGATTGAGGGTTGAGGATGTAGGATTGAAGAGAGAAGACTGAGTGTTGAGGATTGAGTGTTGAGAATTGATGCTTGAGGTTTGAAATTTGATTATTGAATATTCTGGATTCAGTATTGAACCATCAGAGTTCAGGATGTTCTATTGAGTATTGAGAATTGAGGATTGATGGTTGAGTATTGAGGATTGATGGTTGAGTGTTGAGTGTTGAATATTGAGGATTGAGGATTGAGGATTGAGGATTGATGATTGAGGATTGAAGATTGATTATTGATGGTTGAAGATTGAGGATTGAGGATTGAGGGTTGAGGATTGAGGACGAGGACTGACGGTTGAGGATTGAGGTTTGAGGATTGAGGATTGAGGATTGAGGACTGAGGCTTGAGGATTGAGGATTGAGGTTTGAGGATTGAGGATTGAGGATTGAGGATTGAGGATTGAGGATTGAAGATTGAATATTGATGATTGAAGATTGAGGATTGAGTATTGAGGGTTGTGGATTGAGGACGAGGACTGAGGGTTGAATATTGATATTTGAGGTCTGAGGATTGAGGATTGAGGATTGAGAATTGATGATTGAGGATTGAGGATTGAGGATTGAAGATTGAGGATTGGGTATTGAGGATTGAAGAATGAGGATCGATGATTGAGGATTGAGGATTGAGGACTGAGGCTTGAAGATTGAGGATTGAGTATTGAGGATTGAGGACGAGGACTGACGGTTGAGGATTGAGGTTTGAGGATTGAGGGTTGTGGATTGAGAACGAGGACTGAGGGTTGAATATTGATGTTTGAGGCCTGAGGATTGAGGATTGAGGATTGAGAATTGATGATTCAGGACTGAGGGTTGAAGATTGAGGATTGGGTATTGAGGATTGAAGAATGAGGATTGAGGATTGAGGATTGAGGATTGAAGATTGAGGACTGGCGATTGAGGATTGAATATTGAGGATTAAGGATTGAGGATTGGGGATTGAGGATGTAGGATTGGAGATTGGTTATTCATGATTGAGGATTGAGGATTGAGGATTGAGGATTGAGGATTGAGAATTGAGAATTGAGGATGAAGACTGAGGGTTGGGGATTGAAGGTTGAGTATTGAGGATTGAAGATTGAGGATTGAAGGTTGAGTATTGATGATTGAATATTGAGGATTGAGAATTGATAATTGATGATTGAGGATTGAGTATTGAGTATTGAGGATTGAAGATTGAGGATTGAGGATTGAGGATTGAGGATTGAGGATTGAGGTTTGAGGATTGAGGATTGAGTATTGAGGATTGAAGATTGAGGATTGAGGATTGAGGATTGACGATTGAGGATTGCTGATTGGGTATTGAGGATTGAAGATTGAGGATTGAGGATTGACGATTGAGGATTGCTGATTGAGGATTGAGGATTGAGGATTGAAGATTGAGTATTGAGGATTGAAGATTGACGATTGAGGATTGAGGATTGAGGATAGAGGATTGAGCATTGAGGATTGAGGATTGGGGATTGAGGATTGACGATTGAGGATTGAGTATTGAGGATTGAAGGTTGAGTACTGATGATTGAAGATTGAGGATTGAGGATTGAGGTTTGAGGACTGAGGACTGAGGATTGAGGATTGAGAATTCTGGATTGAGGATTGAGGATTGGAGATTGAGGATTGGGTATTGTGGATTGAAGAATGAGGATTGAGGATTGAGGATAGAAGGTTGAGGATTCAGAATTGAGGACTGAGGATTGAGGATTGAGGATTGAGGATTGAGGATTGAAGATTGAGTATTGAAGATTGAAGATTGAGGATTGAGGATTGAGGGTTGAGGATTGAGGATTGAGGATTGAAGATTGAGGATTGAGTATTGAGGATTGAGAATTGAGAATTGATGATTGAGGATTGAGGATTGAGTATTGAGGATTGAAGATTGAGGATTGAGGATTGAGGATTGAGGATTGAGGATTGAGGTTTGAGGATTGAGGATTGAGGTTTGAGGGTTGAGGATTGAGGATTGAGGACTGAGGCTTGAGGATTGACGATTGAGCATAGAGGATTGAAGATTGAGGACTGGCGGTTGAGGATTGAAGATTGAGGATTAAGTTCTGAGGATTGGGGATTGAGGATCTAGGATTGGAGATTGATTTTTGGGGATTGAAAATTGAGGATTGAGGATTGAGGATTGCTAATTGAGAATTGAGGATGAGGACTGAGGGTTGAGGATTGAGGTTTGAGGAACGAGGATTGAGGATTGAGGATTGAGGATTGAGGATTGACGATTGAGTATTGAAGATTGAGGATTTATAACTGAGGATTGAGGATTGAGGATTGAGGATTGAGGATTGAGGATTGAAGATTGAGTATTGGGGATTGAATATTGTGGATTGAGGATTGAGTACTGAGGATTGAGGATTGAGGACTGAGGATTGAATATTGAGAATTGAAGATTGAGTATTGAGGACTGAATATTGACGATTGAGGATTGAAGATTGAGGATTGAGGATTGAGGATTGAGGATTGAGGATTCAGTGTTGGACAATGAGGATTGATGGTTGACGATTGAGGATTGGGGATTGAGGATTGAGGAATGAGTATTGAAGATTGAGGATTGATGATTGAGGATTGAGGATTGAGGATTGAAGATAGAGGATTGGGTATTGAGGATTGAAGAATTAGGATTGAGAATTGAGGATTGAGGATAGAGGATTGAGGGTTGAAGATTGAGGATTGGGTATTGAGGATTGAAGAATGAGGATTGAGGATTGAGGATTGAGGATTGAGGATTGAAGATTGAGTATTGTGGATTGAAGGTTGAGGATTGAGGATTGAGGATTGAGTATTGAGTATTGAGAATTGAGGATTGATGGTTGAGTATTGAGTATTGATGGTTGAGGGTTGAGTGTTGAATATTGATGATTGAGGATTGAGGATTGAGGATTGATGATTGAGGATTGAGGATTGAGGATTGAGGATCGATGATTGAGGATTGAGGCTTGACGGTTGAGGATTGAGGACGAGGACTGACGGTTGAGGATTGAGGTTTGAGGATTGAGGATTGAGGATTGAGGACTGAGGCTTGAGGATTGAGGACTGAGGTTTGAGGATTGAGGATTGAGGATTGAGGATTGAGGATTGAGGATTGAAGATTGAATATTGATGATTGAAAATTGAGGATTGAGTATTGAGGGTTGTGGATTGAGGACGAGGACTGAGGGTTGAATATTGATGTTTGAGGTCTGAGGATTGAGGATTGAGGATTGAGAATTGATGATTGAGGATTGAGGATTGAAGATTGAGGATTGGGTATTGAAGATTGAAGAATGAGGATTGTGGATTGAGGATTGAGGATTGAGGATTGCAGATTGAGTATTGAGGATTGAAGATTGAGGATTCAGGATTGAGGAATGAGTATTGAAGATTGAGGACTGATGATTGAGGATTGAGGATTGAGGATTGGGGATTGAGGATTGAGGATTGAGGATTGAGGATTGAGGATTGAGTATTGAAGATTGAGGATTGATGATTGAGGATTGAGGATTGAGGATTGAGGATTGAGTATTGAGGATTGAAGATTGAGTATTGAGGATTGAAGGTTGGTGATTGAGGATTGAGGATTGAGGATTGAGGATTGAGTATTGAGGATTGACGCTTGAGGATTGAGGGTTGAGGATGTAGGATTGAAGAGAGAGGACTGAGTGTTGAGGATTGAGTGTTGAGAATTGATGCTTGAGGTTTGAAATTTGATTATTGAATATTCTGGATTGAGTATTGAACCATCAGAGTTCAGGATGTTCTATTGAGTATTGAGAATTGAGGATTGATGGTTGAGTATTGAGGATTGATGGTTGAGGGTTGAGTGTTGAATATTGAGGATTGAGGATTGAGGATTGAGGATTGATGATTGAGGATTGAAGATTGATTATTGATGATTGAAGATTGAGGATTGAGGATTGAGGGTTGAGGATTGAGGACGAGGACTGACGGTTGAGGATTGAGGTTTGAGGATTGAGGATTGAGGATTGAGGACTGAGGCTTGAGGATTGAGGATTGAGTATCGAGGATTGAGGACGAGGACTGACGGTTGAGGATTGAGGTTTGAGGATTGAGGGTTGTGGATTGAGAACGAGGACTGAGGGTTGAATATTGATGTTTGAGGCCTGAGGATTGAGGATTGAGGATTGAGAATTGATGATTCAGGACTGAGGGTTGAAGATTGAGGATTGGGTATTGAGGATTGAAGAATGAGGATTGAGGATTGAGGATTGAGGATTGAGGATTGCAGATTGAGTATTGAGGACTGAAGGTTGAGGATTCAGGATTGAGGATTTAGGATTGAGGATTGAGGATTTAGGATTGAGGGTTGAAGATTGAGTATTGAGGATTGAAGATTGAGGATTCAGGATTGAGGAATGAGTATTGAAGGTTGAGGACTGATGATTGAGGATTGAGGATTGAGGATTGGGGATTGAGGATTGAGCATTGAGGTTTGAGGACTGAGGGCTGAGGATTGAGGGTTGAGGATTGAGGATTGAGGATGAGGGCTGAGGGTTGAGGATTGAGGTTTGAGGACTGAGGACTGAGGATTGAGGATTGAGAATTCAGGATTGAGGATTGAGGATTGAAGATTGAGGTTTGGGTATTGAGGATTGAAGAATGAGGATTGAGGATTTAGGATTGAGGATTGAGGATTGAGGATTGAGGATTGAGGATTGAAGATTGAGGACTGGCGATTGAGGATTGAATATTGAGGATTAAGGATTGAGGATTGGGGATTGAGGATGTAGGATTGGAGATTGGTTATTCATGATTGAGGATTGAGCATTGAGGATTGAGGATTGAGGATTGAGAATTGAGAATTGAGGATGAAGACTGAGGGTTGGGGATTGAAGATTGAGTATTGAGGATTGAAGATTGAGGATTGAAGGTTGAGTATTGATGATTGAATATTGAGGATTGAGAATTGAGAATTGATGATTGAGGATTGAGGATTGAGTATTGAGGATTGAAGATTGAGGATTGAGGATTGAGGATTGAGGATTGAGGATTGAGGTTTGAGGATTGAGTATTGAGTCTTGACGGTTGAGGATTGAGGACGAGGACTGACGGTTGAGGATTGAGGTTTGAGGATTGAGGATTGAGGATTGAGGACTGAGGCTTGAGGATTGAGGATTGAGGTTTGAGGATTGAGGATTGAGGATTGAGGATTGAGGATTGAGGATTGAAGATTGAATATTGATGATTGAAGATTGAGGATTGAGTATTGAGGGTTGTGGACTGAGGACGAGGACTGAGGGTTGAATATTGATGTTTGAGGTCTGAGGATTGAGGATTGAGGATTGAGAATTGATGATTGAGGATTGAGGATTGAAGATTGAGGATTGGGTATTGAAGATTGAAGAATGAGGATTGTGGATTGAGGATTGAGGATTGAGGATTGCAGATTGAGTATTGAGGATTGAAGATTGAGGATTCAGGATTGAGGAATGAGTATTGAAGATTGAGGATTAATGACTGAGGATTGAGGATTGAGGATTGGGGATTGAGGATTGAGGATTGAGGATTGAGGATTGAGGATTGAGTATTGAATATTGAGGATTGATGATTGAGGATTGAGGATTGAGGATTGAGGACTGAGTATTGAGGATTGAAGATTGAGTATTGAGGATTGAAGATTGGTGATTGAGGATTGAGGATTGAGGATTGAGTCTTGAGGATTGACGCTTGAGGATTGAGGGTTGAGGATGTAGGATTGAAGAGAGAGGACTGAGTGTTGAGGATTGAGTGTTGAGAATTGATGCTTGAGGTTTGAAATTTGATTATTGAATATTCTGGATTGAGTATGAACCATCAGAGTTCAGGATGTTCTATTGAGTATTGAGAATTGAGGATTGATGGTTGAGTATTGAGGATTGATGGTTGAGGGTTGAGTGTTGAATATTGAGGATTGAGGATTGAGGAAAGAGGATTGATGATTGAGGATTGAAGATTGATTATTGATGATTGAAGATTGAGGATTGAGGATTGAGGGTTGAGGATTGAGGACGAGGACTGACGGTTGAGGATTGAGGTTTGAGGATTGAGGATTGAGGATTGAGGACTGAGTATTGAGGATTGAAGATTGAGTATTGAGGATTGAAGATTGGTGATTGAGGATTGAGGATTGAGGATTGAGTCTTGAGGATTGACGCTTGAGGATTGAGGGTTGAGGATGTAGGATTGCAGAGAGAGGACTGAGTGTTGAGGATTGAGTGTTGAGAATTGATGCTTGAGGTTTGAAATTTGATTATTGAATATTCTGGATTGAGTATTGAACCATCAGAGTTCAGGATGTTCTATTGAGTATTGAGAATTGAGGATTGATGGTTGAGTATTGAGGATTGATGGTTGAGGGTTGAGTGTTGAATATTGAGGATTGAGGATTGAGGAAAGAGGATTGAGGATTGAGGATTGAGGATTGAGGATTGAGGTTTGAAGATTGAGTATTGAGGATTGAAGATTGAGGATTAAGGATTGAGGATTGGGGATTGAGGATCTAGTATTGGAGATTGATTATTGGGGATTGAAGATTGAGGATTGAGGATAGAGGATTGAGAATTGAGAATTGAGGATGAGGACTGAGGGTTGAGGATTGAGGTCTGAGGATCGAGGATTGAGGATTGAGGATTGGGGACTGAGGATTGACGTTTGAGTATTGAAGATTGAGGATTTATGACTGACGATTGAGGATTGAGGATTGAGGATTGACTATTGAGGATTGAAGATTGAGTATTGAAGATTGAAGATTGAGGATTGAGGATTGAGGGTTGAGGATTGAGGACGAGGACTGACGGTTGAGGATTAAGGTTTGAGGTTTGAGGGTTGTGGATTGAGAACGAGGACTGAGGGTTGAATATTGATGTTTGAGGCCTGAGGATTGAGGATTGAGGATTGAGAATTGATGATTGAGGACTGAGGGTTGAAGATTGAGGATTGGGTATTGAGGATTGAAGAATGAGGATCGAGGATTGAGGATTGAGGATTGAGGATTGCAGATTGAGTATTGAGGATTGAAGATTGAGGATTCAGGATTGAGGATTGAGGATTGAGGATTGAGGTTTGAAGATTGAGGATTGAGGATTGAGGATTGAGGATTGAGGATTGAGGATTCAGGATTGAGGATTGAGGATTGAGGATTGAGGGTTGAGGATTGAGAACGAGGACTGACGGTTGAGGATTGAGGTTTGAGGATTGAGGATTGAGGATTGAGGACTGAGGCTTGAGGATTGACGATTGAGCATAGAGGATTGAAGATTGAGGACTGGCGATTAAGGATTGAAGATTGAGGATTAAGGACTGAGGATTGGGGATTGAGAATCTAGGATTGGAGATTGATTTTTGGGGATTGAAGATTGAGGATTGAGGATTGAGGATTGCTAATTGAGATTTGAGGATGAGGACTGAGGGTTGAGGATTGAGGTTTCAGGAACGAGGATTGAGGATTGAGGATTGAGGACTGAGGATTGACGATTGAGTATTGAAGATTGAGAATTTATGACTGAGGATTGAGGATTGAGGATCGAGGATTGAGGATTGAGGATTGAAGATTGAGTATTGGGGATTGAATATTGAGGATTGAGGATTGAGGATTGAGAATGAGGGCTGAGGGTCGAGGATTGAGGTTTGAGTATAGAATCCTGAGAATTCAGGATATTCTATTGAGCATTGAGAATTTAGGATTGATGGTTGAGGACTGAGGATTGAGGATTGAGAATTCAGGATTGAGGATCGAGGATTGAAGATTGAGGATTGGGTATTGAGGATTGAGGAATGAGGATTGAGGATTGAGGATTGAGGATTGAGGATTGGGATTGAAGATTGAGGATTGGGTATTGAGGATTGAAGAATGAGGATTGAGGGTTGAGGATTGAGGATTCAGGATTGAGGATTGAGGATTGAGGATTGAGGTTTGAAGATTGAGGATTGAGGATTGAGGATTGAGGATTGAGGATTGAGGATTCAGGATTGAGGATTGAGGATTGAGGATTGAGGGTTGAGGATTGAGAACGAGGACTGACGGTTGAGGATTGAGGTTTGAGGATTGAGGATTGAGGATTGAGGACTGAGGCTTGAGGATTGACGATTGAGCATAGAGGATTGAAGATTGAGGACTGGCGATTAAGGATTGAAGATTGAGGATTAAGGACTGAGGATTGGGGATTGAGAATCTAGGATTGGAGATTGATTTTTGGGGATTGAAGATTGAGGATTGAGGATTGAGGATTGCTAATTGAGATTTGAGGATGAGGACTGAGGGTTGAGGATTGAGGTTTCAGGAACGAGGATTGAGGATTGAGGATTGAGGACTGAGGATTGACGATTGAGTATTGAAGATTGAGAATTTATGACTGAGGATTGAGGATTGAGGATCGAGGATTGAGGATTGAGGATTGAAGATTGAGTATTGGGGATTGAATATTGAGGATTGAGGATTGAGGATTGAGAATGAGGGCTGAGGGTCGAGGATTGAGGTTTGAGTATAGAATCCTGAGAATTCAGGATATTCTATTGAGCATTGAGAATTTAGGATTGATGGTTGAGGACTGAGGATTGAGGATTGAGAATTCAGGATTGAGGATCGAGGATTGAAGATTGAGGATTGGGTATTGAGGATTGAGGAATGAGGATTGAGGATTGAGGATTGAGGATTGAGGATTGGGATTGAAGATTGAGGATTGGGTATTGAGGATTGAAGAATGAGGATTGAGGGTTGAGGATTGAGGATTGAGTATTGAGTGTTGAAGGTTGAGGATTGTGGATTGAGGATTGTGGTTTGAGGATTGAGGATTGAGGATTGAAGATTGAGTATTGAGGATTGAAGATTGAGGATTGAGGATCGAACATTGAGGATTGAGTATTGAGGATGAGGATTGAGATTTGAAGATTGAGGATTGAGGATTGAGGATTGAGGATAGAGGATTGAGGATTGAAGATTGAATATTGATGATTGAATATTGAGGACTGAGGATTGAGGGTTGTGGATTGAGCATTGAGGATTGAGGATTGATGATTGAGGATTGAGGATTGAGGATTGAGGATTGAAGATTGAGGATTGAGGCTTGACGGTTGAGGATTGAGGACGAGGACTGACGGTTGAGGATTGAGGTTTGAGGATTGAGGATTGAGGATTGAGGACTGAGGCTTGAGGATTGAGGATTGAGGTTTGAGGATTGAGGATTGAGGATTGAGGATTGAGGATTGAGGATTGAAGATTGAATATTGATGATTGAAGATTGAGGATTGAGTATTGAGGGTTGTGGATTGAGGACGAGGACTGAGGGTTGAATATTGATGTTTGAGGTCTGAGGATTGAGGATTGAGGATTGAGAATTGATGATTGAGGATTGAGGATTGAAGATTGAGGATTGGGTATTGAAGATTGAAGAATGAGGATTGTGGATTGAGGATTGAGGATTGAGGATTGCAGATTGAGTATTGAGGATTGAGTATTGAGGGTTGAAGATTGAGTATTGAGGATTGATGGTTGGTGATTGAGGATTGAGGATTGAGGTTTGAGTATTGAGGATTGACGCTTGAGGATTGAGGGTTGAGGATGTAGGATTGAAGAGAGAAGACTGAGTGTTGAGGATTGAGTGTTGAGAATTGATGCTTGAGGTTTGAAATTTGATTATTGAATATTCTGGATTGAGTATTGAACCATCAGAGTTCAGGATGTTCTATTGAGTATTGAGAATTGAGGATTGATGGTTGAGTATTGAGGATTGATGGTTGAGTGTTGAGTGTTGAATATTGAGGATTGAGGATTGAGGATTGAGGATTGATGATTGAGGATTGAAGATTGATTATTGATGGTTGAAGATTGAGGATTGAGGATTGAGGGTTGAGGATTGAGGACGAGGACTGACGGTTGAGGATTGAGGTTTGAGGATTGAGGATTGAGGATTGAGGACTGAGGCTTGAGGATTGAGGATTGAGGTTTGAGGATTGAGGATTGAGGATTGAGGATTGAGGATTGAGGATTGAAGATTGAATATTGATGATTGAAGATTGAGGATTGAGTATTGAGGGTTGTGGATTGAGGACGAGGACTGAGGGTTGAATATTGATATTTGAGGTCTGAGGATTGAGGATTGAGGATTGAGAATTGATGATTGAGGATTGAGGATTGAGGATTGAAGATTGAGGATTGGGTATTGAGGATTGAAGAATGAGGATCGATGATTGAGGATTGAGGATTGAGGACTGAGGCTTGAAGATTGAGGATTGAGTATTGAGGATTGAGGACGAGGACTGACGGTTGAGGATTGAGGTTTGAGGATTGAGGGTTGTGGATTGAGAACGAGGACTGAGGGTTGAATATTGATGTTTGAGGCCTGAGGATTGAGGATTGAGGATTGAGAATTGATGATTCAGGACTGAGGGTTGAAGATTGAGGATTGGGTATTGAGGATTGAAGAATGAGGATTGAGGATTGAGGATTGAGGATTGAAGATTGAGGACTGGCGATTGAGGATTGAATATTGAGGATTAAGGATTGAGGATTGGGGATTGAGGATGTAGGATTGGAGATTGGTTATTCATGATTGAGGATTGAGGATTGAGGATTGAGGATTGAGGATTGAGAATTGAGAATTGAGGATGAAGACTGAGGGTTGGGGATTGAAGGTTGAGTATTGAGGATTGAAGATTGAGGATTGAAGGTTGAGTATTGATGATTGAATATTGAGGATTGAGAATTGATAATTGATGATTGAGGATTGAGTATTGAGTATTGAGGATTGAAGATTGAGGATTGAGGATTGAGGATTGAGGATTGAGGATTGAGGTTTGAGGATTGAGGATTGAGGCTTGACGGTTGAGGATTGAGGACGAGGACTGACGGTTGAGGATTGAGGTTTGAGGATTGAGGATTGAGGATTGAGGACTGAGGCTTGAGGATTGAGGATTGAGGTTTGAGGATTGAGGATTGAGGATTGAGGATTGAGGATTGAGGATTGAAGATTGAATATTGATGATTGAGGATTGAGGAGTGAGAATTGATGATTGAGGATTGAGGATTGAAGATTGAGGATTGGGTATTGAAGATTGAAGAATGAGGATTGTGGATTGAGGATTGAGGATTGAGGATTGCAGATTGAGTATTGTGGATTGGAGATTGAGGATTCAGGATTGAGGAATGAGTATTGAAGATTGAGGATTGATGATTGAGGATTGAGGATTGAGGATTGGGGATTGAGGATTGAGGATTGAGGATTGAGGATTGAGGATTGAGGATTGAGGATTGAGTATTGAAGATTGAGTATTGATGATTGAGGATTGAGGATTGAGGATTGAGGATTGAGTATTGAGGATTGAAGGTTGAGTATTGAGTATTGAAGATTGGTGATTGAGGATTGAGGATTGAGGATTGAGTATTGAGGATTGACGCTTGAGGATTGAGGGTTGAGGATGTAGGATTGAAGAGAGAGGACTGAGTGTTGAGGATTGAGTGTTGAGAATTGATGCTTGAGGTTTGAAATTTGATTATTGAATATTCTGGATTGAGTATTGAACCATCAGAGTTCAGGATGTTCTATTGAGTATTGAGAATTGAGGATTGATGGTTGAGTATTGAGGATTGATGGTTGAGGGCTGAGTGTTGAATATTGAGGATTGAGGATTGAGGATTGAGTATTGAGGATTGAAGATTGATTATTGATGATTGAAGATTGAGGATTGAGGATTGAGGGTTGAGGATTGAGGACGAGGACTGACGGTTGAGGATTGAGGTTTGAGGATTGAGGATTGGGGATTGAGGACTGAGGCTTGAGGATTGAGGATTGAGTATTGAGGATTGACGCTTGAGGATTGAGGGTTGAGGATGTAGGATTGAGGATTGAGGATTGATGATTGAGGATTGAGGATTGAGGATTGAGGATTGAGGATTGAGGATTGAGGATTGAGGATTCAGGATTGAGGATTGAGGATTGAGGATTGAGGGTTGAGGATTGAGAACGAGGACTGACGGTTGAGGATTGAGGTTTGAGGATTGAGGATTGAGGATTGAGGACTGAGGCTTGAGGATTGACGATTGAGCATAGAGGATTGAAGATTGAGGACTGGCGATTGAGGATTGAAGATTGAGGATTAAGGACTGAGGATTGGGGATTGAGAATCTAGGATTGGGGATTGATTTTTGGGGATTGAAGATTGAGGATTGAGGATTGAGGATTGCTAATTGAGATTTGAGGATGAGGACTGAGGGTTGAGGATTGAGGTTTCAGGAACGAGGATTGAGGATTGAGGATTGAGGACTGAGGATTGACGATTGAGTAATCAAGATTGAGAATTTATGACTGAGGATTGAGGATTGAGGATCGAGGATTGAGGATTGAGGATTGAAGATTGAGTATTGGGGATTGAATATTGAGGATTGAGGATTGAGGATTGAGAATGAGGGCTGAGGGTCGAGGATTGAGGTTTGAGTATAGAATCCTGAGAATTCAGGATATTCTATTGAGCATTGAGAATTTAGGATTGATGGTTGAGGACTGAGGATTGAGGATTGAGAATTCAGGATTGAGGATCGAGGATTGAAGATTGAGGATTGGGTATTGAGGATTGAGGAATGAGGATTGAGGATTGAGGATTGAGGATTGAGGATTGGGATTGAAGATTGAGGATTGGGTATTGAGGATTGAAGAATGAGGATTGAGGGTTGAGGATTGAGGATTGAGTATTGAGTGTTGAAGGTTGAGGATTGTGGATTGAGGATTGTGGTTTGAGGATTGAGGATTGAGGATTGAAGATTGAGTATTGAGGATTGAAGATTGAGGATTGAGGATCGAACATTGAGGATTGAGTATTGAGGATGAGGATTGAGATTTGAAGATTGAGGATTGAGGATTGAGGATTGAGGATAGAGGATTGAGGATTGAAGATTGAATATTGATGATTGAATATTGAGGACTGAGGATTGAGGGTTGTGGATTGAGCATTGAGGATTGAGGATTGATGATTGAGGATTGAGGATTGAGGATTGAGGATTGAAGATTGAGGATTGAGGCTTGACGGTTGAGGATTGAGGACGAGGACTGACGGTTGAGGATTGAGGTTTGAGGATTGAGGATTGAGGATTGAGGACTGAGGCTTGAGGATTGAGGATTGAGGTTTGAGGATTGAGGATTGAGGATTGAGGATTGAGGATTGAGGATTGAAGATTGAATATTGATGATTGAAGATTGAGGATTGAGTATTGAGGATTGAAGATTGAGTATTGAGGATTGAAGATTGGTGATTGAGGATTGAGGATTGAGGATTGACGCTTGAGGATTGATGGTTGAGGATGTAGGATTGAAGAGAGAGGACTGAGTGTTGAGGATTGAGTGTTGAGAATTGATGCTTGAGGTTTGAAATTTGATTATTGAATATTCTGGATTGAGTATTGAACCATCAGAGTTCAGGATGTTCTATTGAGTATTGAGAATTGAGGATTGATGGTTGAGTATTGAGGATTGATGGTTGAGGGTTGAGTGTTGAATATTGAGGATTGAGGATTGAGGATTGAGGATTGATGATTGAGGATTGAAGATTGATTATTGATGATTGAAGATTGAGGATTGAGGATTGAGGGTTGAGGATTGAGGACGAGGACTGACGGTTGAGGATTGAGGTTTGAGGATTGAGGATTGAGGATTGAGGACTGAGGCTTGAGGATTGAGGATTGAGTATTGAGGATTGAGGACGAGGACTGACGGTTGAGGATTGAGGTTTGAGGATTGAGGGTTGTCGATTGAGAACGAGGACTGAGGGTTGAATATTGATGTTTGAGGCCTGAGGATTGAGGATTGAGGATTGAGAATTGATGATTCAGGACTGAGGGTTGAAGATTGAGGATTGGGTATTGAGGATTGAAGAATGAGGCTTGAGGATTGAGGATTGAGGATGGAGGATTGCAGATTGAGTATTGAGGACTGAAGGTTGAGGATTCAGGATTGAGGATTTAGGATTGAGGATTGAGGATTTAGGATTGAGGGTTGAAGATTGAGTATTGAGGATTGAAGATTGAGGATTCAGGATTGAGGAATGAGTATTGAAGGTTGAGGACTGATGATTGAGGATTGAGGATTGAGGATTGGTTATTCATGATTGAGGATTGAGCATTGAGGATTGAGGATTGAGGATTGAGAATTGAGAATTGAGGATGAAGACTGAGGGTTGGGGATTGAAGATTGAGTATTGAGGATTGAAGATTGAGGATTGAAGGTTGAGTATTGATGATTGAATATTGAGGATTGAGAATTGAGAATTGATGATTGAGGATTGAGGATTGAGTATTGAGGATTGAAGATTGAGGATTGAGGATTGAGGATTGAGGATTGAGGATTGAGGTTTGAGGATTGAGTATTGAGTCTTGACGGTTGAGGATTGAGGACGAGGACTGACGGTTGAGGATTGAGGTTTGAGGATTGAGGATTGAGGATTGAGGACTGAGGCTTGAGGATTGAGGATTGAGGTTTGAGGATTGAGGATTGAGGATTGAGGATTGAGGATTGAGGATTGAAGATTGAATATTGATGATTGAAGATTGAGGATTGAGTATTGAGGGTTGTGGACTGAGGACGAGGACTGAGGGTTGAATATTGATGTTTGAGGTCTGAGGATTGAGGATTGAGAATTGATGATTGAGGATTGAGGATTGAAAATTAAGGATTGGGTATTGAGGATTGAAGAATGAGGATTGAGGATTGAGGATTGAGTATTGAGGATTGCAGATTGAGTATTGAGGATTGAAGGTTGAGTATTCAGGATTGAGGACTGAGGATTGAGGATTGAGGATTGAGGATTGAGGATTGAAGATTGAGTATTGAGGATTGAAGATTGAGGATTAAGGATTGAGGATTGGGGATTGAGGATCTAGTATTGGAGATTGATTATTGGGGATTGAAGATTGAGGATTGAGGATTGAGGATTGAGAATTGAGAATTGAGGATGAGGACTGAGGATTGAGGATTGAGGTCTGAGGATCGAGGATTGAGGATTGAGGATTGGGGACTGAGGATTGACGTTTGAGTATTGAAGATTGAGGATTTATGACTGAGGATTGAGGATTGTGGATTGAGGATTGAGGATTGAGGTTTGAGGGTTGAGGATTGAGGATTGAGGACTGAGGCTTGAGGATTGACGATTGAGCATAGAGGATTGAAGATTGAGGACTGGCGATTGAGGATTGAAGATTGAGGATTAAGTTCTGAGGATTGGGGATTGAGGATCTAGGATTGGAGATTGATTTTTGGGGATTGAAAATTGAGGATTGAGGATTGAGGATTGCTAATTGAGAATTGAGGATGAGGACTGAGGGTTGAGGATTGAGGTTTGAGGAACGAGGATTGAGGATTGAGGATTGAGGACTGAGGATTGACGATTGAGTATTGAAGATTGAGGATTTATAACTGAGGATTGAGGATTGAGGATTGAGGATTGAGGATTGAGGATTGAAGATTGAGTATTGGGGATTGAATATTGTGGATTGAGGATTGAGTACTGAGGATTGAGGATTGAGGACTGAGGATTGAATATTGAGAATTGAAGATTGAGTATTGAGGACTGAATATTGACGATTGAGGATTGAAGATTGAGGATTGAGGATTGAGGATTGAGGATTGAGGATTCAGTGTTGGACAATGAGGATTGATGGTTGACGATTGAGGATTGGGGATTGAGGATTGAGGAATGAGTATTGAAGATTGAGGATTGATGATTGAGGATTGAGGATTGAGGATTGAAGATAGAGGATTGGGTATTGAGGATTGAAGAATTAGGATTGAGAATTGAGGATTGAGGATAGAGGATTGAGGGTTGAAGATTGAGGATTGGGTATTGAGGATTGAAGAATGAGGATTGAGGATTGAGGATTGAGGATTGAGGATTGAAGATTGAGTATTGTGGATTGAAGATTGAGGATTGAGGATTGAGGATTGAGTATTGAGGATTGAAGATTGAGTATTGAGGATTGAAGATTGAGGATTGAGTATTGAGGATTGAGGATTGAGGTTTGAAGATTGAGGATTGAGGATTGAGGATTGAGGATTGAGGATTGAGGATTGAAGATTGAATATTGATGATTGAATATTGAGAACTGAGGATTGAGTGTTGTGGATTGAGGACGAGGACTGAGGGTTGAATATTGATGTTTGAGGTCTGAGGATTAAGGATTGAGTATTGAGGATTGAGGTTTGAGGAATGAGGATTGCAGATTGAGTATTGAGGATTGAAGATTGAGTATTGAGAATTGAGGATTGAAGATTGAGGATTCGGGATTGAGGATTGAGGATTGAGGATTGAAGATTGAGTATTGAGGATTGAAAAATTGAGGATTGAGGATTGAGGATTGAGGATTGAGGATTGAGCATTGAGGATTGAGGATTGGGGATTGAGGATTGAAGATTGAGTATTGGGGATTGAATATTGTGGATTGAGGATTGAGTATTGAGGATTGAGGATTGAGGACTGAGGATTGAATATTGAGAATTGAAGATTGAGTATTGAGGACTGAATATTGACGATTGAGGATTGAAGATTGAGGATTGAGGATTGAGGATTGAGGATTGAGGATTCAGTGTTGGACAATGAGGATTGATGGTTGACGATTGAAGATTGGGGATTGAGGATTGAGGAATGAGTATTGAAGATTGAGGATTGATGATTGAGGATTGAGGATTGAGGATTGAAGATAGAGGATTGGGTATTGAGGATTGAAGAATTAGGATTGAGAATTGAGGATTGAGGATAGAGGATTGAGGGTTGAAGATTGAGGACTGAGGATTGAAGATTGAGAATTGAAGATTGAGTATTCAGGACTGAAGATTGACGATTGAGGATTGAAGATTGAGGATTGAGGATTGAGGATTGAGGATTGAGGATTGAGCATTGAAGTTTGAGGATTGGGGATTGAGGATTGACGATTGAGGATTGAGTATTGAGGATTGAAGGTTGTGTATTGATGATTGAAGATTGAGGATTGAGGATTGAGGATTGAGGATTGAGGACGAGGACTGACGGTTGAGGATTGAGGTTTGAGGTTTGAGGGTTGTGGATTGAGGACGAGGACTGAGGGTTGAATATTGATGCTTGAGGCCTGAGGATTGAGGATTGAGGATTGACAATTGGTGATTGAAGGCTGAGGGTTGAAGATTGAGGATTGGGTATTGAGCATTGAAGAATGAGGATTGAGGATTGAGGATTGAGGATTGAGGACTGCAGATTGAGTATTGAGGATTGAAGATTGAGGATTGAGGATTGAGGATTGACGATTGAGTATTGAAGATTGAGGATTGAAGAATGAGGATTGAGGATTGAGGATTGAGGATTGAGGATTGAGGATTCAGGATTGAGGATTGACGGTTGAGTATTGAGGATTGAAGATTGAGGATTGAGGATTGAGGATTGAGGATTGAGGATTGAGCATTGAGGATTGAGGATTGGGGATAGAGGATTGACGATTGAGGATTGAGTATTGAGGATTGAAGATTGAGTACTGATGATTGAAGATTGAGGATTGAGGATTGAGGATTGAGGATTGGGATTGAAGATTGAGGATTGGGTATTGAGGATTGAAGAATGAGGATTGAGGGTTGAGGATTGAGGATTGAGTATTGAGTGTTGAAGGTTGAGGATTGTGGATTGAGGATTGTGGTTTGAGGATTGAGGATTGAGGATTGAAGATTGAGTATTGAGGATTGAAGATTGAGGATTGAGGATCGAACATTGAGGATTGAGTATTGAGGATGAGGATTGAGATTTGAAGATTGAGGATTGAGGATTGAGGATTGAGGATAGAGGATTGAGGATTGAAGATTGAATATTGATGATTGAATATTGAGGACTGAGGATTGAGGGTTGTGGATTGAGCATTGAGGATTGAGGATTGATGATTGAGGATTGAGGATTGAGGATTGAGGATTGAAGATTGAGGATTGAGGCTTGACGGTTGAGGATTGAGGACGAGGACTGACGGTTGAGGATTGAGGTTTGAGGATTGAGGATTGAGGATTGAGGACTGAGGCTTGAGGATTGAGGATTGAGGTTTGAGGATTGAGGATTGAGGATTGAGGATTGAGGATTGAGGATTGAAGATTGAATATTGATGATTGAAGATTGAGGATTGAGTATTGAGGATTGAAGATTGAGTATTGAGGATTGAAGATTGGTGATTGAGGATTGAGGATTGAGGATTGAGGATTGAGTATTGAGGATTGACGCTTGAGGATTGATGGTTGAGGATGTAGGATTGAAGAGAGAGGACTGAGTGTTGAGGATTGAGTGTTGAGAATTGATGCTTGAGGTTTGAAATTTGATTATTGAATATTCTGGATTGAGTATTGAACCATCAGAGTTCAGGATGTTCTATTGAGTATTGAGAATTGAGGATTGATGGTTGAGTATTGAGGATTGATGGTTGAGGGTTGAGTGTTGAATATTGAGGATTGAGGATTGAGGATTGAGGATTGATGATTGAGGATTGAAGATTGATTATTGATGATTGAAGATTGAGGATTGAGGATTGAGGGTTGAGGATTGAGGACGAGGACTGACGGTTGAGGATTGAGGTTTGAGGATTGAGGATTGAGGATTGAGGACTGAGGCTTGAGGATTGAGGATTGAGTATTGAGGATTGAGGACGAGGACTGACGGTTGAGGATTGAGGTTTGAGGATTGAGGGTTGTCGATTGAGAACGAGGACTGAGGGTTGAATATTGATGTTTGAGGCCTGAGGATTGAGGATTGAGGATTGAGAATTGATGATTCAGGACTGAGGGTTGAAGATTGAGGATTGGGTATTGAGGATTGAAGAATGAGGCTTGAGGATTGAGGATTGAGGATGGAGGATTGCAGATTGAGTATTGAGGACTGAAGGTTGAGGATTCAGGATTGAGGATTTAGGATTGAGGATTGAGGATTTAGGATTGAGGGTTGAAGATTGAGTATTGAGGATTGAAGATTGAGGATTCAGGATTGAGGAATGAGTATTGAAGGTTGAGGACTGATGATTGAGGATTGAGGATTGAGGATTGGTTATTCATGATTGAGGATTGAGCATTGAGGATTGAGGATTGAGGATTGAGAATTGAGAATTGAGGATGAAGACTGAGGGTTGGGGATTGAAGATTGAGTATTGAGGATTGAAGATTGAGGATTGAAGGTTGAGTATTGATGATTGAATATTGAGGATTGAGAATTGAGAATTGATGATTGAGGATTGAGGATTGAGTATTGAGGATTGAAGATTGAGGATTGAGGATTGAGGATTGAGGATTGAGGATTGAGGTTTGAGGATTGAGTATTGAGTCTTGACGGTTGAGGATTGAGGACGAGGACTGACGGTTGAGGATTGAGGTTTGAGGATTGAGGATTGAGGATTGAGGACTGAGGCTTGAGGATTGAGGATTGAGGTTTGAGGATTGAGGATTGAGGATTGAGGATTGAGGATTGAGGATTGAAGATTGAATATTGATGATTGAAGATTGAGGATTGAGTATTGAGGGTTGTGGACTGAGGACGAGGACTGAGGGTTGAATATTGATGTTTGAGGTCTGAGGATTGAGGATTGAGAATTGATGATTGAGGATTGAGGATTGAAAATTAAGGATTGGGTATTGAGGATTGAAGAATGAGGATTGAGGATTGAGGATTGAGTATTGAGGATTGCAGATTGAGTATTGAGGATTGAAGGTTGAGTATTCAGGATTGAGGACTGAGGATTGAGGATTGAGGATTGAGGATTGAGGATTGAAGATTGAGTATTGAGGATTGAAGATTGAGGATTAAGGATTGAGGATTGGGGATTGAGGATCTAGTATTGGAGATTGATTATTGGGGATTGAAGATTGAGGATTGAGGATTGAGGATTGAGAATTGAGAATTGAGGATGAGGACTGAGGATTGAGGATTGAGGTCTGAGGATCGAGGATTGAGGATTGAGGATTGGGGACTGAGGATTGACGTTTGAGTATTGAAGATTGAGGATTTATGACTGAGGATTGAGGATTGTGGATTGAGGATTGAGGATTGAGGTTTGAGGGTTGAGGATTGAGGATTGAGGACTGAGGCTTGAGGATTGACGATTGAGCATAGAGGATTGAAGATTGAGGACTGGCGATTGAGGATTGAAGATTGAGGATTAAGTTCTGAGGATTGGGGATTGAGGATCTAGGATTGGAGATTGATTTTTGGGGATTGAAAATTGAGGATTGAGGATTGAGGATTGCTAATTGAGAATTGAGGATGAGGACTGAGGGTTGAGGATTGAGGTTTGAGGAACGAGGATTGAGGATTGAGGATTGAGGACTGAGGATTGACGATTGAGTATTGAAGATTGAGGATTTATAACTGAGGATTGAGGATTGAGGATTGAGGATTGAGGATTGAGGATTGAAGATTGAGTATTGGGGATTGAATATTGTGGATTGAGGATTGAGTACTGAGGATTGAGGATTGAGGACTGAGGATTGAATATTGAGAATTGAAGATTGAGTATTGAGGACTGAATATTGACGATTGAGGATTGAAGATTGAGGATTGAGGATTGAGGATTGAGGATTGAGGATTCAGTGTTGGACAATGAGGATTGATGGTTGACGATTGAGGATTGGGGATTGAGGATTGAGGAATGAGTATTGAAGATTGAGGATTGATGATTGAGGATTGAGGATTGAGGATTGAAGATAGAGGATTGGGTATTGAGGATTGAAGAATTAGGATTGAGAATTGAGGATTGAGGATAGAGGATTGAGGGTTGAAGATTGAGGATTGGGTATTGAGGATTGAAGAATGAGGATTGAGGATTGAGGATTGAGGATTGAGGATTGAAGATTGAGTATTGTGGATTGAAGATTGAGGATTGAGGATTGAGGATTGAGTATTGAGGATTGAAGATTGAGTATTGAGGATTGAAGATTGAGGATTGAGTATTGAGGATTGAGGATTGAGGTTTGAAGATTGAGGATTGAGGATTGAGGATTGAGGATTGAGGATTGAGGATTGAAGATTGAATATTGATGATTGAATATTGAGAACTGAGGATTGAGTGTTGTGGATTGAGGACGAGGACTGAGGGTTGAATATTGATGTTTGAGGTCTGAGGATTAAGGATTGAGTATTGAGGATTGAGGTTTGAGGAATGAGGATTGCAGATTGAGTATTGAGGATTGAAGATTGAGTATTGAGAATTGAGGATTGAAGATTGAGGATTCGGGATTGAGGATTGAGGATTGAGGATTGAAGATTGAGTATTGAGGATTGAAAAATTGAGGATTGAGGATTGAGGATTGAGGATTGAGGATTGAGCATTGAGGATTGAGGATTGGGGATTGAGGATTGAAGATTGAGTATTGGGGATTGAATATTGTGGATTGAGGATTGAGTATTGAGGATTGAGGATTGAGGACTGAGGATTGAATATTGAGAATTGAAGATTGAGTATTGAGGACTGAATATTGACGATTGAGGATTGAAGATTGAGGATTGAGGATTGAGGATTGAGGATTGAGGATTCAGTGTTGGACAATGAGGATTGATGGTTGACGATTGAAGATTGGGGATTGAGGATTGAGGAATGAGTATTGAAGATTGAGGATTGATGATTGAGGATTGAGGATTGAGGATTGAAGATAGAGGATTGGGTATTGAGGATTGAAGAATTAGGATTGAGAATTGAGGATTGAGGATAGAGGATTGAGGGTTGAAGATTGAGGACTGAGGATTGAAGATTGAGAATTGAAGATTGAGTATTCAGGACTGAAGATTGACGATTGAGGATTGAAGATTGAGGATTGAGGATTGAGGATTGAGGATTGAGGATTGAGCATTGAAGTTTGAGGATTGGGGATTGAGGATTGACGATTGAGGATTGAGTATTGAGGATTGAAGGTTGTGTATTGATGATTGAAGATTGAGGATTGAGGATTGAGGATTGAGGATTGAGGACGAGGACTGACGGTTGAGGATTGAGGTTTGAGGTTTGAGGGTTGTGGATTGAGGACGAGGACTGAGGGTTGAATATTGATGCTTGAGGCCTGAGGATTGAGGATTGAGGATTGACAATTGGTGATTGAAGGCTGAGGGTTGAAGATTGAGGATTGGGTATTGAGCATTGAAGAATGAGGATTGAGGATTGAGGATTGAGGATTGAGGACTGCAGATTGAGTATTGAGGATTGAAGATTGAGGATTGAGGATTGAGGATTGACGATTGAGTATTGAAGATTGAGGATTGAAGAATGAGGATTGAGGATTGAGGATTGAGGATTGAGGATTGAGGATTCAGGATTGAGGATTGACGGTTGAGTATTGAGGATTGAAGATTGAGGATTGAGGATTGAGGATTGAGGATTGAGGATTGAGCATTGAGGATTGAGGATTGGGGATAGAGGATTGACGATTGAGGATTGAGTATTGAGGATTGAAGATTGAGTACTGATGATTGAAGATTGAGGATTGAGGATTGAGGGTTGAGGATTGAGGACGAGGACTGACGGTTGAGGATTGAGGTTTGAGGATTGACGATTGAGGATTGAGGACTGAGGCTTGAGGATTGACGATTGAGCATAGAGGATTGAAGATTGAGGACTGGCGATTGAGGATTGAAGATTGAGGATTAAGGACTGAGGATTGGGGATTGAGGTTCTAGGATTGGAGATTGATTTTTGGGGATTGAAGATTGAGGATTGAGGACTGAGGATTGAGAATTGACAATTGAGGATGAGGACTGAGGGTTGAGGATTGAAGTTTGAGGAACGAGGATTGAGGATTGAGGATTGAGGACTGAGGATTGACGATTGAGTATTGAAGATTGAGGATTTATGACTGAGGATTGAGGATTGAGGATTGAGGATTGAGGATTGAGTATTGACGATTGAGTATTGAAGATTGAGGATTGAAGAATGAGGATTGAGTATTGAGGATTGAGGATTGAAGATTGATGTTTGGGTATTGAGGATTGAAGAATGAGGATTGAGGATTGAGGATTGAGGATTGAGGATTGAGGATTGAGGATTGAGTATTGAGGATTGAAGACTGAGGATTGAGGATTGAGGATTGAGGATTGAGGATTGAGGTTTGAAGATTGAGTATTGAGGATTGAAGATTGAGGATTAAGGATTGAGGATTGGGGATTGAGGATCTAGTATTGGCGATTGATTATTGGGGATTGAAGATTGAGGATTGAGGATAGAGGATTGGGAATTGAGAATTGAGGATGAGGACTGAGGGTTGAGGATTGAGGTCTGAGGATCGAGGATTGAGGATTGAGGATTGGGGACTGAGGATTGACGTTTGAGTATTGAAGATTGAGGATTTATGACTGACGATTGAGGATTGAGGATTGAGGATTGACTATTGAGGATTGAAGATTGAGTATTGAAGATTGAAGATTGGGGATTGAGGATTGAGGGTTGAGGATTGAGGACGAGGACTGACGGTTGAGGATTAAGGTTTGAGGTTTGAGGGTTGTGGATTGAGAACGAGGACTGAGGGTTGAATATTGATGTTTGAGGCCTGAGGATTGAGGATTGAGGATTGAGAATTGATGATTGAGGACTGAGGGTTGAAGATTGAGGATTGGGTATTGAGGATTGAAGAATGAGGATCGAGGATTGAGGATTGAGGATTGAGGATTGCAGATTGAGTATTGAGGATTGAAGATTGAGGATTCAGGATTGAGGATTGAGGATTGAGGATCGAGGATTGAGGATTGAGGATTGAAAATTGAGTATTGAGGATTGAAGATTGAGGATACAGTATTGAGGAATGAGTATTGAATATTGAGGATTGATGATTGAGGATTGAGGATTGAGGACTGGGGTTTGAGGATTGAGGATTGAGGATTGAGGATTGAGGTTTGGGTATTGAAGATTGAGGATTGATGATTGAGGATTGAGGATTGAGGATTGAGGATTGAGTATTGAGGATTGAAGATTGAGTATTGAGGATTGAAGATTGGTGATTGAGGATTGAGGATTGAGGATTGAGTATTGAGGATTGACGCTTGAGGATTGAGGGTTGAGGATGTAGGATGGAAGAGAGAGGACTGAGTGTTGAGGATTGGGTGTTGAGAACTGATGCTTGAAGTTTGAAATTTGATTATTGAATATTCTGGATTGAGTATTGAACCATCAGAGTTCAGGATGTTCTATTGAGTATTGAGAATTGAGGATTGATGGTTGAGTATTGAGGATTGATGGTTGAGGGTTGAGTGTTGAATATTGAGGATTGAGGATTGAGGATTGAGGATTGATGATTGAGGATTGAAGATTGATTATTGATGATTCAAGATTGAGGATTGAGGATTGAGGGTTGAGGATTGAGGACGAGGACTGACGGTTGAGGATTGAGGTTTGAGGATTGAGGACGAGGACTGACGGTTGAGGATTGAGGTTTGAGGATTGAGGGTTGTGGATTGAGAACGAGGACTGAGGGTTGAATATTGATGTTTGAGGCCTGAGGATTGAGGATTGAGGATTGAGAATTGATGATTCAGGACTGAGGGTTGAAGATTGAGGATTGGGTATTGAGGATTGAAGAATGAGGATTGAGGATTGAGGATTGAGGATTGAAGATTGAGGACTGGCGATTGAGGATTGAATATTGAGGATTAAGGATTGAGGATTGGGGATTGAGGATGTAGGTTTGGGGATTGGTTATTCATGATTGAGGATTGAGGATTGAGGATTGAGGATTGAGGATTGAGAATTGAGAATTGAGGATGAAGACTGAGGGTTGGGGATTGAAGATTGAGTATTGAGGATTGAAGATTGAGGATTGAAGATTGAGTATTGATGATTGAATATTGAGGATTGAGAATTGAGAATTGATGATTGAGGATTGAGGATTGAGTATTGAGGATTGAAGATTGAGGATTGAGGATTGAGGATTGAGGATTGAGGATTGAGGTTTGAGGATTGAGGATTGAGTCTTGACGGTTGAGGATTGAGGACGAGGACTGACGGTTGAGGATTGAGGTTTGAGGATTGAGGATTGAGGATTGAGGACTGAGGCTTGAGGATTGAGGATTGAGGTTTGAGGATTGAGGATTGAGGATTGAGGATTGAGGATTGAGGATTGAAGATTGAATATTGATGATTGAAGATTGAGGATTGAGTATTGAGGGTTGTGGATTGAGGACGAGGACTGAGGGTTGAATATTGATATTTGAGGTCTGAGGATTGAGGATTGAGGATTGAGAATTGATGATTGAGGATTGAGGATTGAGGATTGAAGATTGAGTATTGGGTATTGAGGATTGAAGAATGAGGATTGAGGATTGAGGATTGAGGATTGAGGATTGCAGATTGAGTATTGAGGATAGAAGGTTGAGGATTCAGAATTGAGGACTGAGGATTGAGGATTGAGGATTGAGGATTGAGGATTGAAGATTGAGTATTGAAGATTGAAGATTGAGGATTGAGGATTGAGTGTTGAGGATTGAGGATTGAGGATTGAAGATTGAGGATTGAGTATTGAGGATTGAGAATTGAGAATTGATGATTGAGGATTGAGGATTGAGTATTGAGGATTGAAGATTGAGGATTGAGGATTGAGGATTGACGATTGAAGATTGCTGATTGGGTATTGAGGATTGAAGATTGAGGATTGAGGATTGACGATTGAGGAATGCTGATTGAGGATTGAGGATTGAGGATTGAAGATTGAGTATTGAGGATTGAAGATTGACGATTGAGGATTGAGGATTGAGGATAGAGGATTGAGCATTGAGGATTGAGGATTGGGGATTGAGGATTGACGATTGAGGATTGAGTATTGAGGATTGAAGATTGAGTACTGATGATTGAAGATTGAGGATTGAGGATTGAGGTTTGAGGACTGAGGACTGAGGATTGAGGATTGAGAATTCTGGATTGAGGATTGAGGATTGGAGATTGAGGATTGGGTATTGTGGATTGAAGAATGAGGATTGAGGATTGAGGATAGAAGGTTGAGGATTCAGAATTGAGGACTGAGGATTGAGGATTGAGGATTGAGGATTGAGGATTGAAGATTGAGTATTGAAGATTGAAGATTGAGGATTGAGGATTGAGGGTTGAGGATTGAGGATTGAGGATTGAAGATTGAGGATTGAGTATTGAGGATTGAGAATTGAGAATTGATGATTGAGGATTGAGGATTGAGTATTGAGGATTGAAGATTGAGGATTGAGGATTGAGGATTGAGGATTGAGGATTGAGGTTTGAGGATTGAGGATTGAGGTTTGAGGGTTGAGGATTGAGGATTGAGGACTGAGGCTTGAGGATTGACGATTGAGCATAGAGGATTGAAGATTGAGGACTGGCGGTTGAGGATTGAAGATTGAGGATTAAGTTCTGAGGATTGGGGATTGAGGATCTAGGATTGGAGATTGATTTTTGGGGATTGAAAATTGAGGATTGAGGATTGAGGATTGCTAATTGAGAATTGAGGATGAGGACTGAGGGTTGAGGATTGAGGTTTGAGGAACGAGGATTGAGGATTGAGGATTGAGGACTGAGGATTGACGATTGAGTATTGAAGATTGAGGATTTATAACTGAGGATTGAGGATTGAGGATTGAGGATTGAGGATTGAGGATTGAAGATTGAGTATTGGGGATTGAATATTGTGGATTGAGGATTGAGTACTGAGGATTGAGGATTGAGGACTGAGGATTGAATATTGAGAATTGAAGATTGAGTATTGAGGACTGAATATTGACGATTGAGGATTGAAGATTGAGGATTGAGGATTGAGGATTGAGGATTGAGGATTCAGTGTTGGACAATGAGGATTGATGGTTGACGATTGAGGATTGGGGATTGAGGATTGAGGAATGAGTATTGAAGATTGAGGATTGATGATTGAGGATTGAGGATTGAGGATTGAAGATAGAGGATTGGGTATTGAGGATTGAAGAATTAGGATTGAGAATTGAGGATTGAGGATAGAGGATTGAGGGTTGAAGATTGAGGATTGGGTATTGAGGATTGAAGAATGAGGATTGAGGATTGAGGATTGAGGATTGAGGATTGAAGATTGAGTATTGTGGATTGAAGGTTGAGGATTGAGGATTGAGGATTGAGTATTGAGTATTGAGAATTGAGGATTGATGGTTGAGTATTGAGTATTGATGGTTGAGGGTTGAGTGTTGAATATTGATGATTGAGGATTGAGGATTGAGGATTGATGATTGAGGATTGAGGATTGAGGATTGAGGATCGATGATTGAGGATTGAGGCTTGACGGTTGAGGATTGAGGACGAGGACTGACGGTTGAGGATTGAGGTTTGAGGATTGAGGATTGAGGATTGAGGACTGAGGCTTGAGGATTGAGGATTGAGGTTTGAGGATTGAGGATTGAGGATTGAGGATTGAGGATTGAGGATTGAAGATTGAATATTGATGATTGAAAATTGAGGATTGAGTATTGAGGGTTGTGGATTGAGGACGAGGACTGAGGGTTGAATATTGATGTTTGAGGTCTGAGGATTGAGGATTGAGGATTGAGAATTGATGATTGAGGATTGAGGATTGAAGATTGAGGATTGGGTATTGAAGATTGAAGAATGAGGATTGTGGATTGAGGATTGAGGATTGAGGATTGCAGATTGAGTATTGAGGATTGAAGATTGAGGATTCAGGATTGAGGAATGAGTATTGAAGATTGAGGATTGATGATTGAGGATTGAGGATTGAGGATTGGGGATTGAGGATTGAGGATTGAGGATTGAGGATTGAGGATTGAGTATTGAAGATTGAGGATTGATGATTGAGGATTGAGGATTGAGGATTGAGGATTGAGTATTGAGGATTGAAGATTGAGTATTGAGGATTGAAGGTTGGTGATTGAGGATTGAGGATTGAGGATTGAGGATTGAGTATTGAGGATTGACGCTTGAGGATTGAGGGTTGAGGATGTAGGATTGAAGAGAGAGGACTGAGTGTTGAGGATTGAGTGTTGAGAATTGATGCTTGAGGTTTGAAATTTGATTATTGAATATTCTGGATTGAGTATTGAACCATCAGAGTTCAGGATGTTCTATTGAGTATTGAGAATTGAGGATTGATGGTTGAGTATTGAGGATTGATGGTTGAGGGTTGAGTGTTGAATATTGAGGATTGAGGATTGAGGATTGAGGATTGATGATTGAGGATTGAAGATTGATTATTGATGATTGAAGATTGAGGATTGAGGATTGAGGGTTGAGGATTGAGGACGAGGACTGACGGTTGAGGATTGAGGTTTGAGGATTGAGGATTGAGGATTGAGGACTGAGGCTTGAGGATTGAGGATTGAGTATCGAGGATTGAGGACGAGGACTGACGGTTGAGGATTGAGGTTTGAGGATTGAGGGTTGTGGATTGAGAACGAGGACTGAGGGTTGAATATTGATGTTTGAGGCCTGAGGATTGAGGATTGAGGATTGAGAATTGATGATTCAGGACTGAGGGTTGAAGATTGAGGATTGGGTATTGAGGATTGAAGAATGAGGATTGAGGATTGAGGATTGAGGATTGAGGATTGCAGATTGAGTATTGAGGACTGAAGGTTGAGGATTCAGGATTGAGGATTTAGGATTGAGGATTGAGGATTTAGGATTGAGGGTTGAAGATTGAGTATTGAGGATTGAAGATTGAGGATTCAGGATTGAGGAATGAGTATTGAAGGTTGAGGACTGATGATTGAGGATTGAGGATTGAGGATTGGGGATTGAGGATTGAGCATTGAGGTTTGAGGACTGAGGGCTGAGGATTGAGGGTTGAGGATTGAGGATTGAGGATGAGGGCTGAGGGTTGAGGATTGAGGTTTGAGGACTGAGGACTGAGGATTGAGGATTGAGAATTCAGGATTGAGGATTGAGGATTGAAGATTGAGGTTTGGGTATTGAGGATTGAAGAATGAGGATTGAGGATTTAGGATTGAGGATTGAGGATTGAGGATTGAGGATTGAGGATTGAAGATTGAGGACTGGCGATTGAGGATTGAATATTGAGGATTAAGGATTGAGGATTGGGGATTGAGGATGTAGGATTGGAGATTGGTTATTCATGATTGAGGATTGAGCATTGAGGATTGAGGATTGAGGATTGAGAATTGAGAATTGAGGATGAAGACTGAGGGTTGGGGATTGAAGATTGAGTATTGAGGATTGAAGATTGAGGATTGAAGGTTGAGTATTGATGATTGAATATTGAGGATTGAGAATTGAGAATTGATGATTGAGGATTGAGGATTGAGTATTGAGGATTGAAGATTGAGGATTGAGGATTGAGGATTGAGGATTGAGGATTGAGGTTTGAGGATTGAGTATTGAGTCTTGACGGTTGAGGATTGAGGACGAGGACTGACGGTTGAGGATTGAGGTTTGAGGATTGAGGATTGAGGATTGAGGACTGAGGCTTGAGGATTGAGGATTGAGGTTTGAGGATTGAGGATTGAGGATTGAGGATTGAGGATTGAGGATTGAAGATTGAATATTGATGATTGAAGATTGAGGATTGAGTATTGAGGGTTGTGGACTGAGGACGAGGACTGAGGGTTGAATATTGATGTTTGAGGTCTGAGGATTGAGGATTGAGGATTGAGAATTGATGATTGAGGATTGAGGATTGAAGATTGAGGATTGGGTATTGAAGATTGAAGAATGAGGATTGTGGATTGAGGATTGAGGATTGAGGATTGCAGATTGAGTATTGAGGATTGAAGATTGAGGATTCAGGATTGAGGAATGAGTATTGAAGATTGAGGATTAATGACTGAGGATTGAGGATTGAGGATTGGGGATTGAGGATTGAGGATTGAGGATTGAGGATTGAGGATTGAGTATTGAAGATTGAGGATTGATGATTGAGGATTGAGGATTGAGGATTGAGGACTGAGTATTGAGGATTGAAGATTGAGTATTGAGGATTGAAGATTGGTGATTGAGGATTGAGGATTGAGGATTGAGTCTTGAGGATTGACGCTTGAGGATTGAGGGTTGAGGATGTAAGATTGAAGAGAGAGGACTGAGTGTTGAGGATTGAGTGTTGAGAATTGATGCTTGAGGTTTGAAATTTGATTATTGAATATTCTGGATTGAGTATGAACCATCAGAGTTCAGGATGTTCTATTGAGTATTGAGAATTGAGGATTGATGGTTGAGTATTGAGGATTGATGGTTGAGGGTTGAGTGTTGAATATTGAGGATTGAGGATTGAGGAAAGAGGATTGATGATTGAGGATTGAAGATTGATTATTGATGATTGAAGATTGAGGATTGAGGATTGAGGGTTGAGGATTGAGGACGAGGACTGACGGTTGAGGATTGAGGTTTGAGGATTGAGGATTGAGGATTGAGGACTGAGTATTGAGGATTGAAGATTGAGTATTGAGGATTGAAGATTGGTGATTGAGGATTGAGGATTGAGGATTGAGTCTTGAGGATTGACGCTTGAGGATTGAGGGTTGAGGATGTAGGATTGAAGAGAGAGGACTGAGTGTTGAGGATTGAGTGTTGAGAATTGATGCTTGAGGTTTGAAATTTGATTATTGAATATTCTGGATTGAGTATTGAACCATCAGAGTTCAGGATGTTCTATTGAGTATTGAGAATTGAGGATTGATGGTTGAGTATTGAGGATTGATGGTTGAGGGTTGAGTGTTGAATATTGAGGATTGAGGATTGAGGAAAGAGGATTGAGGATTGAGGATTGAGGATTGAGGATTGAGGTTTGAAGATTGAGTATTGAGGATTGAAGATTGAGGATTAAGGATTGAGGATTGGGGATTGAGGATCTAGTATTGGAGATTGATTATTGGGGATTGAAGATTGAGGATTGAGGATAGAGGATTGAGAATTGAGAATTGAGGATGAGGACTGAGGGTTGAGGATTGAGGTCTGAGGATCGAGGATTGAGGATTGAGGATTGGGGACTGAGGATTGACGTTTGAGTATTGAAGATTGAGGATTTATGACTGACGATTGAGGATTGAGGATTGAGGATTGACTATTGAGGATTGAAGATTGAGTATTGAAGATTGAAGATTGAGGATTGAGGATTGAGGGTTGAGGATTGAGGACGAGGACTGACGGTTGAGGATTAAGGTTTGAGGTTTGAGGGTTGTGGATTGAGAACGAGGACTGAGGGTTGAATATTGATGTTTGAGGCCTGAGGATTGAGGATTGAGGATTGAGAATTGATGATTGAGGACTGAGGGTTGAAGATTGAGGATTGGGTATTGAGGATTGAAGAATGAGGATCGAGGATTGAGGATTGAGGATTGAGGATTGCAGATTGAGTATTGAGGATTGAAGATTGAGGATTCAGGATTGAGGATTGAGGATTGAGGATTGAGGTTTGAAGATTGAGGATTGAGGATTGAGGATTGAGGATTGAGGATTGAGGATTCAGGATTGAGGATTGAGGATTGAGGATTGAGGGTTGAGGATTGAGAACGAGGACTGACGGTTGAGGATTGAGGTTTGAGGATTGAGGATTGAGGATTGAGGACTGAGGCTTGAGGATTGACGATTGAGCATAGAGGATTGAAGATTGAGGACTGGCGATTAAGGATTGAAGATTGAGGATTAAGGACTGAGGATTGGGGATTGAGAATCTAGGATTGGAGATTGATTTTTGGGGATTGAAGATTGAGGATTGAGGATTGAGGATTGCTAATTGAGATTTGAGGATGAGGACTGAGGGTTGAGGATTGAGGTTTCAGGAACGAGGATTGAGGATTGAGGATTGAGGACTGAGGATTGACGATTGAGTATTGAAGATTGAGAATTTATGACTGAGGATTGAGGATTGAGGATCGAGGATTGAGGATTGAGGATTGAGGATTGAAGATTGAGTATTGGGGATTGAATATTGAGGATTGAGGATTGAGGATTGAGAATGAGGGCTGAGGGTCGAGGATTGAGGTTTGAGTATAGAATCCTGAGAATTCAGGATATTCTATTGAGCATTGAGAATTTAGTATTGATGGTTGAGGACTGAGGATTGAGGATTGAGAATTCAGGATTGAGGATCGAGGATTGAAGATTGAGGATTGGGTATTGAGGATTGAGGAATGAGGATTGAGGATTGAGGATTGAGGATTGAGGATTGGGATTGAAGATTGAGGATTGGGTATTGAGGATTGAAGAATGAGGATTGAGGGTTGAGGATTGAGGATTGAGTATTGAGTGTTGAAGGTTGAGGATTGTGGATTGAGGATTGTGGTTTGAGGATTGAGGATTGAGGATTGAAGATTGAGTATTGAGGATTGAAGATTGAGGATTGAGGATCGAACATTGAGGATTGAGTATTGAGGATGAGGATTGAGATTTGAAGATTGAGGATTGAGGATTGAGGATTGAGGATAGAGGATTGAGGATTGAAGATTGAATATTGATGATTGAATATTGAGGACTGAGGATTGAGGGTTGTGGATTGAGCATTGAGGATTGAGGATTGATGATTGAGGATTGAGGATTGAGGATTGAGGATTGAAGATTGAGGATTGAGGCTTGACGGTTGAGGATTGAGGACGAGGACTGACGGTTGAGGATTGAGGTTTGAGGATTGAGGATTGAGGATTGAGGACTGAGGCTTGAGGATTGAGGATTGAGGTTTGAGGATTGAGGATTGAGGATTGAGGATTGAGGATTGAGGATTGAAGATTGAATATTGATGATTGAAGATTGAGGATTGAGTATTGAGGGTTGTGGATTGAGGACGAGGACTGAGGGTTGAATATTGATGTTTGAGGTCTGAGGATTGAGGATTGAGGATTGAGAATTGATGATTGAGGATTGAGGATTGAAGATTGAGGATTGGGTATTGAAGATTGAAGAATGAGGATTGTGGATTGAGGATTGAGGATTGAGGATTGCAGATTGAGTATTGAGGATTGAGTATTGAGGGTTGAAGATTGAGTATTGAGGATTGATGGTTGGTGATTGAGGATTGAGGATTGAGGTTTGAGTATTGAGGATTGACGCTTGAGGATTGAGGGTTGAGGATGTAGGATTGAAGAGAGAAGACTGAGTGTTGAGGATTGAGTGTTGAGAATTGATGCTTGAGGTTTGAAATTTGATTATTGAATATTCTGGATTGAGTATTGAACCATCAGAGTTCAGGATGTTCTATTGAGTATTGAGAATTGAGGATTGATGGTTGAGTATTGAGGATTGATGGTTGAGTGTTGAGTGTTGAATATTGAGGATTGAGGATTGAGGATTGAGGATTGATGATTGAGGATTGAAGATTGATTATTGATGGTTGAAGATTGAGGATTGAGGATTGAGGGTTGAGGATTGAGGACGAGGACTGACGGTTGAGGATTGAGGTTTGAGGATTGAGGATTGAGGATTGAGGACTGAGGCTTGAGGATTGAGGATTGAGGTTTGAGGATTGAGGATTGAGGATTGAGGATTGAGGATTGAGGATTGAAGATTGAATATTGATGATTGAAGATTGAGGATTGAGTATTGAGGGTTGTGGATTGAGGACGAGGACTGAGGGTTGAATATTGATATTTGAGGTCTGAGGATTGAGGATTGAGGATTGAGAATTGATGATTGAGGATTGAGGATTGAGGATTGAAGATTGAGGATTGGGTATTGAGGATTGAAGAATGAGGATCGATGATTGAGGATTGAGGATTGAGGACTGAGGCTTGAAGATTGAGGATTGAGTATTGAGGATTGAGGACGAGGACTGACGGTTGAGGATTGAGGTTTGAGGATTGAGGGTTGTGGATTGAGAACGAGGACTGAGGGTTGAATATTGATGTTTGAGGCCTGAGGATTGAGGATTGAGGATTGAGAATTGATGATTCAGGACTGAGGGTTGAAGATTGAGGATTGGGTATTGAGGATTGAAGAATGAGGATTGAGGATTGAGGATTGAGGATTGAAGATTGAGGACTGGCGATTGAGGATTGAATATTGAGGATTAAGGATTGAGGATTGGGGATTGAGGATGTAGGATTGGAGATTGGTTATTCATGATTGAGGATTGAGGATTGAGGATTGAGGATTGAGGATTGAGAATTGAGAATTGAGGATGAAGACTGAGGGTTGGGGATTGAAGGTTGAGTATTGAGGATTGAAGATTGAGGATTGAAGGTTGAGTATTGATGATTGAATATTGAGGATTGAGAATTGATAATTGATGATTGAGGATTGAGTATTGAGTATTGAGGATTGAAGATTGAGGATTGAGGATTGAGGATTGAGGATTGAGGATTGAGGTTTGAGGATTGAGGATTGAGGCTTGACGGTTGAGGATTGAGGACGAGGACTGACGGTTGAGGATTGAGGTTTGAGGATTGAGGATTGAGGATTGAGGACTGAGGCTTGAGGATTGAGGATTGAGGTTTGAGGATTGAGGATTGAGGATTGAGGATTGAGGATTGAGGATTGAAGATTGAATATTGATGATTGAGGATTGAGGAGTGAGAATTGATGATTGAGGATTGAGGATTGAAGATTGAGGATTGGGTATTGAAGATTGAAGAATGAGGATTGTGGATTGAGGATTGAGGATTGAGGATTGCAGATTGAGTATTGTGGATTGGAGATTGAGGATTCAGGATTGAGGAATGAGTATTGAAGATTGAGGATTGATGATTGAGGATTGAGGATTGAGGATTGGGGATTGAGGATTGAGGATTGAGGATTGAGGATTGAGGATTGAGGATTGAGGATTGAGTATTGAAGATTGAGTATTGATGATTGAGGATTGAGGATTGAGGATTGAGGATTGAGTATTGAGGATTGAAGATTGAGTATTGAGTATTGAAGATTGGTGATTGAGGATTGAGGATTGAGGATTGAGTATTGAGGATTGACGCTTGAGGATTGAGGGTTGAGGATGTAGGATTGAAGAGAGAGGACTGAGTGTTGAGGATTGAGTGTTGAGAATTGATGCTTGAGGTTTGAAATTTGATTATTGAATATTCTGGATTGAGTATTGAACCATCAGAGTTCAGGATGTTCTATTGAGTATTGAGAATTGAGGATTGATGGTTGAGTATTGAGGATTGATGGTTGAGGGCTGAGTGTTGAATATTGAGGATTGAGGATTGAGGATTGAGTATTGAGGATTGAAGATTGATTATTGATGATTGAAGATTGAGGATTGAGGATTGAGGGTTGAGGATTGAGGACGAGGACTGACGGTTGAGGATTGAGGTTTGAGGATTGAGGATTGGGGATTGAGGACTGAGGCTTGAGGATTGAGGATTGAGTATTGAGGATTGACGCTTGAGGATTGAGGGTTGAGGATGTAGGATTGAGGATTGAGGATTGATGATTGAGGATTGAGGATTGAGGATTGAGGATTGAGGATTGAGGATTGAGGATTGAGGATTCAGGATTGAGGATTGAGGATTGAGGATTGAGGGTTGAGGATTGAGAACGAGGACTGACGGTTGAGGATTGAGGTTTGAGGATTGAGGATTGAGGATTGAGGACTGAGGCTTGAGGATTGACGATTGAGCATAGAGGATTGAAGATTGAGGACTGGCGATTGAGGATTGAAGATTGAGGATTAAGGACTGAGGATTGGGGATTGAGAATCTAGGATTGGAGATTGATTTTTGGGGATTGAAGATTGAGGATTGAGGATTGAGGATTGCTAATTGAGATTTGAGGATGAGGACTGAGGGTTGAGGATTGAGGTTTCAGGAACGAGGATTGAGGATTGAGGATTGAGGACTGAGGATTGACGATTGAGTATTGAAGATTGAGAATTTATGACTGAGGATTGAGGATTGAGGATCGAGGATTGAGGATTGAGGATTGAAGATTGAGTATTGGGGATTGAATATTGAGGATTGAGGATTGAGGATTGAGAATGAGGGCTGAGGGTCGAGGATTGAGGTTTGAGTATAGAATCCTGAGAATTCAGGATATTCTATTGAGCATTGAGAATTTAGGATTGATGGTTGAGGACTGAGGATTGAGGATTGAGAATTCAGGATTGAGGATCGAGGATTGAAGATTGAGGATTGGGTATTGAGGATTGAGGAATGAGGATTGAGGATTGAGGATTGAGGATTGAGGATTGGGATTGAAGATTGAGGATTGGGTATTGAGGATTGAAGAATGAGGATTGAGGGTTGAGGATTGAGGATTGAGTATTGAGTGTTGAAGGTTGAGGATTGTGGATTGAGGATTGTGGTTTGAGGATTGAGGATTGAGGATTGAAGATTGAGTATTGAGGATTGAAGATTGAAGATTGAATATTGATGATTGAATATTGAGGACTGAGGATTGAGGGTTGTGGATTGAGCATTGAGGATTGAGGATTGATGATTGAGGATTGAGGATTGAGGATTGAGGATTGAAGATTGAGGATTGAGGCTTGACGGTTGAGGATTGAGGACGAGGACTGACGGTTGAGGATTGAGGTTTGAGGATTGAGGATTGAGGATTGAGGACTGAGGCTTGAGGATTGAGGATTGAGGTTTGAGGATTGAGGATTGAGGATTGAGGATTGAGGATTGAGGATTGAAGATTGAATATTGATGATTGAAGATTGAGGATTGAGTATTGAGGGTTGTGGATTGAGGACGAGGACTGAGGGTTGAATATTGATGTTTGAGGTCTGAGGATTGAGGATTGAGGATTGAGAATTGATGATTGAGGATTGAGGATTGAAGATTGAGGATTGGGTATTGAAGATTGAAGAATGAGGATTGTGGATTGAGGATTGAGGATTGAGGATTGCAGATTGAGTATTGAGGATTGAGTATTGAGGATTGAAGATTGAGTATTGAGGATTGATGGTTGGTGATTGAGGATTGAGGATTGAGGTTTGAGTATTGAGGATTGACGCTTGAGGATTGAGGGTTGAGGATGTAGGATTGAAGAGAGAAGACTGAGTGTTGAGGATTGAGTGTTGAGAATTGATGCTTGAGGTTTGAAATTTGATTATTGAATATTCTGGATTGAGTATTGAACCATCAGAGTTCAGGATGTTCTATTGAGTATTGAGAATTGAGGATTGATGGTTGAGTATTGAGGATTGATGGTTGAGTGTTGAGTGTTGAATATTGAGGATTGAGGATTGAGGATTGAGGATTGATGATTGAGGATTGAAGATTGATTATTGATGGTTGAAGATTGAGGATTGAGGATTGAGGGTTGAGGATTGAGGACGAGGACTGACGGTTGAGGATTGAGGTTTGAGGATTGAGGATTGAGGATTGAGGACTGAGGCTTGAGGATTGAGGATTGAGTTTTGAGGATTGAGGATTGAGGATTGAGGATTGAGGATTGAGGATTGAAGATTGAATATTGATGATTGAAGATTGAGGATTGAGTATTGAGGGTTGTGGATTGAGGACGAGGACTGAGGGTTGAATATTGATATTTGAGGTCTGAGGATTGAGGATTGAGGATTGAGAATTGATGATTGAGGATTGAGGATTGAGGATTGAAGATTGAGGATTGGGTATTGAGGATTGAAGAATGAGGATCGATGATTGAGGATTGAGGATTGAGGACTGAGGCTTGAAGATTGAGGATTGAGTATTGAGGATTGAGGACGAGGACTGACGGTTGAGGATTGAGGTTTGAGGATTGAGGGTTGTGGATTGAGAACGAGGACTGAGGGTTGAATATTGATGTTTGAGGCCTGAGGATTGAGGATTGAGGATTGAGAATTGATGATTCAGGACTGAGGGTTGAAGATTGAGGATTGGGTATTGAGGATTGAAGAATGAGGATTGAGGATTGAGGATTGAGGATTGAAGATTGAGGACTGGCGATTGAGGATTGAATATTGAGGATTAAGGATTGAGGATTGGGGATTGAGGATGTAGGATTGGAGATTGGTTATTCATGATTGAGGATTGAGGATTGAGGATTGAGGATTGAGGATTGAGAATTGAGAATTGAGGATGAAGACTGAGGGTTGGGGATTGAAGGTTGAGTATTGAGGATTGAAGATTGAGGATTGAAGGTTGAGTATTGATGATTGAATATTGAGGATTGAGAATTGATAATTGATGATTGAGGATTGAGTATTGAGTATTGAGGATTGAAGATTGAGGATTGAGGATTGAGGATTGAGGATTGAGGATTGAGGTTTGAGGATTGAGGATTGAGGCTTGACGGTTGAGGATTGAGGACGAGGACTGACGGTTGAGGATTGAGGTTTGAGGATTGAGGATTGAGGATTGAGGACTGAGGCTTGAGGATTGAGGATTGAGGTTTGAGGATTGAGGATTGAGGATTGAGGATTGAGGATTGAGGATTGAAGATTGAATATTGATGATTGAGGATTGAGGAGTGAGAATTGATGATTGAGGATTGAGGATTGAAGATTGAGGATTGGGTATTGAAGATTGAAGAATGAGGATTGTGGATTGAGGATTGAGGATTGAGGATTGCAGATTGAGTATTGTGGATTGGAGATTGAGGATTCAGGATTGAGGAATGAGTATTGAAGATTGAGGATTGATGATTGAGGATTGAGGATTGAGGATTGGGGATTGAGGATTGAGGATTGAGGATTGAGGATTGAGGATTGAGGATTGAGGATTGAGTATTGAAGATTGAGTATTGATGATTGAGGATTGAGGATTGAGGATTGAGGATTGAGTATTGAGGATTGAAGATTGAGTATTGAGTATTGAAGATTGGTGATTGAGGATTGAGGATTGAGGATTGAGTATTGAGGATTGACGCTTGAGGACTGAGGGTTGAGGATGTAGGATTGAAGAGAGAGGACTGAGTGTTGAGGATTGAGTGTTGAGAATTGATGCTTGAGGTTTGAAATTTGATTATTGAATATTCTGGATTGAGTATTGAACCATCAGAGTTCAGGATGTTCTATTGAGTATTGAGAATTGAGGATTGATGGTTGAGTATTGAGGATTGATGGTTGAGGGCTGAGTGTTGAATATTGAGGATTGAGGATTGAGGATTGAGTATTGAGGATTGAAGATTGATTATTGATGATTGAAGATTGAGGATTGAGGATTGAGGGTTGAGGATTGAGGACGAGGACTGACGGTTGAGGATTGAGGTTTGAGGATTGAGGATTGGGGATTGAGGACTGAGGCTTGAGGATTGAGGATTGAGTATTGAGGATTGACGCTTGAGGATTGAGGGTTGAGGATGTAGGATTGAAGAGAGAGGACTGAGTGTTGAGGATTGAGTGTTGAGAATTGATGCTTGAGGTTTGAAATTTGATTATTGAATATTCTGGATTGAGTATTGAACCATCAGAGTTCAGGATGTTCTATTGAGTATTGAGAATTGAGGATTGATGGTTGAGTATTGAGGATTGATGGTTGAGTGTTGAGTGTTGAATATTGAGGTTTGAGGATTGAGGATTGAGGATTGATGATTGAGGATTGAGGATTGAGGATTGAGGATTGAAGATTGAGGATTGAGGATTGACGGTTGAGGATTGAGGACTGAGGATTGACGATTGAGTATTGAAGATTGAGGATTTATGTCTGAGGATTGAGGATTGAGGATTGAGGATTGAGTATTGAGGATTGAAGATTGAGTATTGAAGATTGAAGATTGAGGATTGAGGATTGAGGGTTGAGGATTGAGGACGAGTACTGACGGTTGAGGATTGAGGTTTGAGGATTGAGGGTTGTGGATTGAGACCGAGGACTGAGGGTTGAATATTGATGTTTGAGGCCTGAGGATTGAGGATTGATGATTGAGGATTGAGAATTGATGATTGAGGATTGAGGATTGAAGATTGAGGATTGGGTATTGAAGATTGAAGAATGAGGATTGTGGATTGAGGATTGAAGATTGAGGATTGCAAATTGTGTATTGAGGATTGAAGGTTGAGGATTCAGGATTGAGGACTGAGGATTGAGGATTGATGATTGAGGATTGAGGATTGAGGATTTAAGATTGAGTATTGAGGATTGACGATTCAGGATTAAGGATTGAGGATTGGGGATTGAGGATCTAGGATTGGAGATTGGTTATTGGGGATTGAAAATTGAGGATTGAGGATTGAGGATTGAGAATTGAGAATTGAGGATGAGGACTGAGGGTTGAGGATTGAGGTTTGAGGAACGAGGATTGAGGATTGAGGATTGAGGACTGAGGATTGACGATTGAGTATTGAAGATAGAGGATTCATGACTGAGGATTGTGGATTGAGGATTGAGGATTGAGGATTGAGTATTGAGGATTGAAGATTGAGTATTGAAGATTGAAGATTGAGGATTGAGGATTGAGTGTTGAGGATTGAGGACGAGGACTGACGGTTGAGGATTGAGGTTTGAGGATTGAGGGTTGTGGATTGAGAACGAGGACAGAGGGTTGAATATTGATGTTTGAGGCCTGAGGATTGAGGATTGAGGTTTGAGAATTGATGATTGAGGATTGAGGATTGAGGATTGAAGATTGAGGATTGGGTATTGAGGATTGAAGAATGAGGATTGAGGATTGAGGATTGAGGATTGAGGATTGCAGATTGAGTATTGAGAATAGAAGGTTGAGGATTCAGAATTGAGGACTGAGGATTGAGGATTGAGGATTGAGGATTGAGGATCGAAGATTGAGTATTGAAGATTGAAGATTGAGGATTGAGGATTGAGTGTTGAGGATTGAGGATTGAGGATTGAAGATTGAGGATTGAGTATTGAGGATTGAGAATTGAGAATTGATGATTGAGGATTGAGGATTGAGTATTGAGGATTGAAGATTGAGGATTGAGGATTGAGGATTGACGATTGAGGATTGCTGATTGGGTATTGAGTATTGAAGATTGAGGATTGAGGATTGACGATTGAGGATTGCTGATTGAGGATTGAGGATTGAGGATTGAAGATTGAGTATTGAGGATTGAAGATTGACGATTGAGGATTGAGGATTGAGGATAGAGGATTGAGCATTGAGGATTGAGGATTGGGGATTGAGGATTGACGATTGAGGATTGAGTATTGAGGATTGAAGATTGAGTACTGATGATTGAAGATTGAGGATTGAGGATTGAGGTTTGAGGACTGAGGACTGAGGATTGAGGATTGAGAATTCTGGATTGAGGATTGAGGATTGGAGATTGAGGATTGGGTATTGTGGATTGAAGAATGAGGATTGAGGATTGAGGATAGAAGGTTGAGGATTCAGAATTGAGGACTGAGGATTGAGGATTGAGGATTGAGGATTGAGGATTGAAGATTGAGTATTGAAGATTGAAGATTGAGGATTGAGGATTGAGGGTTGAGGATTGAGGATTGAGGATTGAAGATTGAGGATTGAGTATTGAGGATTGAGAATTGAGAATTGATGATTGAGGATTGAGGATTGAGTATTGAGGATTGAAGATTGAGGATTGAGGATTGAGGATTGAGGATTGAGGATTGAGGTTTGAGGATTGAGGATTGAGGCTTGAGGATTGAGGATTGAGGATTGAAGAATGAATATTGACGATTGAAGATTGAGGATTGAGTATTGCGGGTTGTGGATTGAGGACGAGGACTGAGGGTTGAATATTGATGTTTGAGGTCTGAGGATTGAGGATTGAGGATTGAGAATTGATGATTGAGGATTGAGGATTGAAGATTGAGGATTGGGTATTGAGGATTGAAGAATGAGGATTGAGGATTGAGGATTGAGAATTGCGGATAGCAGATTGAGTATTGAGGATTGAAGGTTGAGGATTCAGGATTGAGGACTGAGGATTGAGGATTGAGGATTGAGGATTGAGGATTGAAGATTGAGTATTGAGGATTGAAGATTGAGGATTAAGGATTGAGGATTGGGGATTGAGGATCTAGGATTGGAGATTGATTATTGGGGATTGAAGATTGAGGATTGAGGACTGAGTATTGAGAATTGAGAATTGAGGATGAGGACTGAGGGTTGAGGATTGAGGTTTGAGGAACGAAGATTGAGGATTGAGGATTGAGGACTGAGGATTGACGATTGAGTATTGAAGATTGAGGATTTATGACTTAGGATTGAGGATTGAGGATTGAGGATTGAGTATTGAGGATTGAAGATTGAGTATTGAAGATTGAAGATTGAGGATTGAGGATTGAGGGTTGAGGATTGAGGACGACGACTGACGGTTGAGGATTGAGGTTTGAGGTTTGAGGGTTGTTGATTGAGAACGAGGACTGAGGGTTGAATATTGATCTTTGAGGCCTGAGGATTGAGGATTGAGGATTGAGAATTGATGATTGAGGACTGAGGGTTGAAGATTGAGGATTGAGTATTGAGGATTGAAGGATGAGGATTGAGGATTGAGGATTGACGATTGAGGATTGCTGATTGGGTATTGAGGATTGAAGATTGAGGATTCAGGATGGAGGATTGAGGATTGAGGATTGAGGATTGAGGATTGAGGATTGAAGATTGAGTATTGAGGATTGAAGATTGAGGATTGAGGATTGAGGATTGAGGATAGAGGATTGAGCATTGAGGATTGAGGATTGGGGATTGAGGATTGAGGATTGACGATTGAGGATTGAGTATTGAGGATTGAAGATTGAGTACTGATGATTGAAGATTGAGGATTGAGGATTGAGGTTTGAGGACTGAGGACTGAGGATTGAGGATTGAGAATTCTGGATTGAGGATTGAGGATTGGAGATTGAGGATTGGGTATTGTGGATTGAAGAATGAGGATTGAGGATTGAGGATTGAGGATTGAGGATTGAGGATTGAGGATTGAAGATTGAGGATTGGATATTGAGGATTGAAGAATGAGGATTGAGGATTGAGGGTTGAGGATTGAGGATTGAAGATTGAATATTGAGGATTGAAGATTGAGGATTGAGGATTGAGGATTGAGGATTAAGGAATGAAGATTGAGTACTGAGGATTGAAGATTGAGGATTGAGTATTGAGGATTGAGGATTGAGGTTTGAAGATTGAGGATTGAGGATTGAGGATTGCTAATTGAGATTTGAGGATGAGGACTGAGGGTTGAGGATTGAGGTTTGAGGAACGAGGATTGAGGATTGAGGATTGAGGACTGAGGATTGACGATTGAGTATTGAAGATTGAGAATTTATGACTGAGGATTGAGGATTGAGGATCGAGGATTGAGGATTGAGGATTGAAGATTGAGTATTGGGGATTGAATATTGAGGATTGAGGATTGAGGATTGAGAATGAGGGCTGAGGGTCGAGGATTGAGGTTTGAGTATAGAATCCTGAGAATTCAGGATATTCTATTGAGCATTGAGAATTTAGGATTGATGGTTGAGGACTGAGGATTGAGGATTGAGAATTCAGGATTGAGGATCGAGGATTGAAGATTGAGGATTGGGTATTGAGGATTGAGGAATGAGGATTGAGGATTGAGGATTGAGGACTGAGGATTGGGATTGAAGATTGAGGATTGGGTATTGAGGATTGAAGAATGAGGATTGAGGGTTGAGGATTGAGGATTGAGTATTGAGTGTTGAAGGTTGAGGATTGTGGATTGAGGATTGTGGTTTGAGGATTGAGGATTGAGGATTGAAGATTGAGGATTGAGGATTGAGTGTTGAGGATTGAGGACGAGGACTGACGGTTGAGGATTGAGGTTTGAGGATTGAGGGTTGTGGATTGAGAACGAGGACAGAGGGTTGAATATTGATGTTTGAGGCCTGAGGATTGAGGATTGAGGATTGAGAATTGATGATTGAGGATTGAGGATTGAGGATTGAAGATTGAGGATTGGGTATTGAGGATTGAAGAATGAGGATTGAGGATTGAGGATTGAGGATTGAGGATTGCAGATTGAGTATTGAGAATAGAAGGTTGAGGATTCAGAATTGAGGACTGAGGATTGAGGATTGAGGATTGAGGATTGAGGATTGAAGATTGAGTATTGAAGATTGAAGATTGAGGATTGAGGATTGAGTGTTGAGGATTGAGGATTGAGGATTGAAGATTGAGGATTGAGTATTGAGGATTGAGAATTGAGAATTGATGATTGAGGATTGAGGATTGAGTATTGAGGATTGAAGATTGAGGATTGAGGATTGAGGATTGACGATTGAGGATTGCTGATTGGGTATTGAGTATTGAAGATTGAGGATTGAGGATTGACAATTGAGGATTGCTGATTGAGGATTGAGGATTGAGGATTGAAGATTGAGTATTGAGGATTGAAGATTGACGATTGAGGATTGAGGATTGAGGATAGAGGATTGAGCATTGAGGATTGAGGATTGGGGATTGAGGATTGACGATTGAGGATTGAGTATTGAGGATTGAAGATTGAGTACTGATGATTGAAGATTGAGGATTGAGGATTGAGGTTTGAGGACTGAGGACTGAGGATTGAGGATTGAGAATTCTGGATTGAGGATTGAGGATTGGAGATTGAGGATTGGGTATTGTGGATTGAAGAATGAGGATTGAGGATTGAGGATAGAAGGTTGAGGATTCAGAATTGAGGACTGAGGATTGAGGATTGAGGATTGAGGATTGAGGATTGAAGATTGAGTATTGAAGATTGAAGATTGAGGATTGAGGATTGAGGGTTGAGGATTGAGGATTGAGGATTGAAGATTGAGGATTGAGTATTGAGGATTGAGAATTGAGAATTGATGATTGAGGATTGAGGATTGAGTATTGAGGATTGAAGATTGAGGATTGAGGATTGAGGATTGAGGATTGAGGATTGAGGTTTGAGGATTGAGGATTGAGGCTTGAGGATTGAGGATTGAGGATTGAAGAATGAATATTGACGATTGAAGATTGAATATTGATGATTGAAGATTGAGGATTGAGTATTGAGGGTTGTGGATTGAGGACGAGGACTGAGGGTTGAATATTGATGTTTGAGGTCTGAGGATTGAGGATTGAGGATTGAGAATTGATGATTGAGGATTGAGGATTGAAGATTGAGGATTGGGTATTGAAGATTGAAGAATGAGGATTGTGGATTGAGGATTGAGGATTGAGGATTGCAGATTGAGTATTGAGGATTGAGTATTGAGGGTTGAAGATTGAGTATTGAGGATTGATGGTTGGTGATTGAGGATTGAGGATTGAGGTTTGAGTATTGAGGATTGACGCTTGAGGATTGAGGGTTGAGGATGTAGGATTGAAGAGAGAAGACTGAGTGTTGAGGATTGAGTGTTGAGAATTGATGCTTGAGGTTTGAAATTTGATTATTGAATATTCTGGATTGAGTATTGAACCATCAGAGTTCAGGATGTTCTATTGAGTATTGAGAATTGAGGATTGATGGTTGAGTATTGAGGATTGATGGTTGAGTGTTGAGTGTTGAATATTGAGGATTGAGGATTGAGGATTGAGGATTGATGATTGAGGATTGAAGATTGATTATTGATGGTTGAAGATTGAGGATTGAGGATTGAGGGTTGAGGATTGAGGACGAGGACTGACGGTTGAGGATTGAGGTTTGAGGATTGAGGATTGAGGATTGAGGACTGAGGCTTGAGGATTGAGGATTGAGGTTTGAGGATTGAGGATTGAGGATTGAGGATTGAGGATTGAGGATTGAAGATTGAATATTGATGATTGAAGATTGAGGATTGAGTATTGAGGGTTGTGGATTGAGGACGAGGACTGAGGGTTGAATATTGATATTTGAGGTCTGAGGATTGAGGATTGAGGATTGAGAATTGATGATTGAGGATTGAGGATTGAGGATTGAAGATTGAGGATTGGGTATTGAGGATTGAAGAATGAGGATCGATGATTGAGGATTGAGGATTGAGGACTGAGGCTTGAAGATTGAGGATTGAGTATTGAGGATTGAGGACGAGGACTGACGGTTGAGGATTGAGGTTTGAGGATTGAGGGTTGTGGATTGAGAACGAGGACTGAGGGTTGAATATTGATGTTTGAGGCCTGAGGATTGAGGATTGAGGATTGAGAATTGATGATTCAGGACTGAGGGTTGAAGATTGAGGATTGGGTATTGAGGATTGAAGAATGAGGATTGAGGATTGAGGATTGAGGATTGAAGATTGAGGACTGGCGATTGAGGATTGAATATTGAGGATTAAGGATTGAGGATTGGGGATTGAGGATGTAGGATTGGAGATTGGTTATTCATGATTGAGGATTGAGGATTGAGGATTGAGGATTGAGGATTGAGAATTGAGAATTGAGGATGAAGACTGAGGGTTGGGGATTGAAGGTTGAGTATTGAGGATTGAAGATTGAGGATTGAAGGTTGAGTATTGATGATTGAATATTGAGGATTGAGAATTGATAATTGATGATTGAGGATTGAGTATTGAGTATTGAGGATTGAAGATTGAGGATTGAGGATTGAGGATTGAGGATTGAGGATTGAGGTTTGAGGATTGAGGATTGAGGCTTGACGGTTGAGGATTGAGGACGAGGACTGACGGTTGAGGATTGAGGTTTGAGGATTGAGGATTGAGGATTGAGGACTGAGGCTTGAGGATTGAGGATTGAGGTTTGAGGATTGAGGATTGAGGATTGAGGATTGAGGATTGAGGATTGAAGATTGAATATTGATGATTGAGGATTGAGGAGTGAGAATTGATGATTGAGGATTGAGGATTGAAGATTGAGGATTGGGTATTGAAGATTGAAGAATGAGGATTGTGGATTGAGGATTGAGGATTGAGGATTGCAGATTGAGTATTGTGGATTGGAGATTGAGGATTCAGGATTGAGGAATGAGTATTGAAGATTGAGGATTGATGATTGAGGATTGAGGATTGAGGATTGGGGATTGAGGATTGAGGATTGAGGATTGAGGATTGAGGATTGAGGATTGAGGATTGAGTATTGAAGATTGAGTATTGATGATTGAGGATTGAGGATTGAGGATTGAGGATTGAGTATTGAGGATTGAAGATTGAGTATTGAGTATTGAAGATTGGTGATTGAGGATTGAGGATTGAGGATTGAGTATTGAGGATTGACGCTTGAGGATTGAGGGTTGAGGATGTAGGATTGAAGAGAGAGGACTGAGTGTTGAGGATTGAGTGTTGAGAATTGATGCTTGAGGTTTGAAATTTGATTATTGAATATTCTGGATTGAGTATTGAACCATCAGAGTTCAGGATGTTCTATTGAGTATTGAGAATTGAGGATTGATGGTTGAGTATTGAGGATTGATGGTTGAGGGCTGAGTGTTGAATATTGAGGATTGAGGATTGAGGATTGAGTATTGAGGATTGAAGATTGATTATTGATGATTGAAGATTGAGGATTGAGGATTGAGGGTTGAGGATTGAGGACGAGGACTGACGGTTGAGGATTGAGGTTTGAGGATTGAGGATTGGGGATTGAGGACTGAGGCTTGAGGATTGAGGATTGAGGTTTGAGGATTGAGGATTGAGGATTGAGGATTGAGGATTGAGGATTGAAGATTGAATATTGATGATTGAGGATTGAGGAGTGAGAATTGATGATTGAGGATTGAGGATTGAAGATTGAGGATTGGGTATTGAGGATTGAAGAATGAGGATTGAGGATTGAGGATTGAGGATTGAAGATTGAGGACTGGCGATTGAGGATTGAATATTGAGGATTAAGGATTGAGGATTGGGGATTGAGGATGTAGGATTGGAGATTGGTTATTCATGATTGAGGATTGAGGATTGAGGATTGAGGATTGAGGATTGAGAATTGAGAATTGAGGATGAAGACTGAGGGTTGGGGATTGAAGGTTGAGTATTGAGGATTGAAGATTGAGGATTGAAGGTTGAGTATTGATGATTGAATATTGAGGATTGAGAATTGATAATTGATGATTGAGGATTGAGTATTGAGTATTGAGGATTGAAGATTGAGGATTGAGGATTGAGGATTGAGGATTGAGGATTGAGGTTTGAGGATTGAGGATTGAGGCTTGACGGTTGAGGATTGAGGACGAGGACTGACGGTTGAGGATTGAGGTTTGAGGATTGAGGATTGAGGATTGAGGACTGAGGCTTGAGGATTGAGGATTGAGGTTTGAGGATTGAGGATTGAGGATTGAGGATTGAGGATTGAGGATTGAAGATTGAATATTGATGATTGAGGATTGAGGAGTGAGAATTGATGATTGAGGATTGAGGATTGAAGATTGAGGATTGGGTATTGAAGATTGAAGAATGAGGATTGTGGATTGAGGATTGAGGATTGAGGATTGCAGATTGAGTATTGTGGATTGGAGATTGAGGATTCAGGATTGAGGAATGAGTATTGAAGATTGAGGATTGATGATTGAGGATTGAGGATTGAGGATTGGGGATTGAGGATTGAGGATTGAGGATTGAGGATTGAGGATTGAGGATTGAGGATTGAGTATTGAAGATTGAGTATTGATGATTGAGGATTGAGGATTGAGGATTGAGGATTGAGTATTGAGGATTGAAGATTGAGTATTGAGTATTGAAGATTGGTGATTGAGGATTGAGGATTGAGGATTGAGTATTGAGGATTGACGCTTGAGGATTGAGGGTTGAGGATGTAGGATTGAAGAGAGAGGACTGAGTGTTGAGGATTGAGTGTTGAGAATTGATGCTTGAGGTTTGAAATTTGATTATTGAATATTCTGGATTGAGTATTGAACCATCAGAGTTCAGGATGTTCTATTGAGTATTGAGAATTGAGGATTGATGGTTGAGTATTGAGGATTGATGGTTGAGGGCTGAGTGTTGAATATTGAGGATTGAGGATTGAGGATTGAGTATTGAGGATTGAAGATTGATTATTGATGATTGAAGATTGAGGATTGAGGATTGAGGGTTGAGGATTGAGGACGAGGACTGACGGTTGAGGATTGAGGTTTGAGGATTGAGGATTGGGGATTGAGGACTGAGGCTTGAGGATTGAGGATTGAGTATTGAGGATTGACGCTTGAGGATTGAGGGTTGAGGATGTAGGATTGAGGATTGAGGATTGATGATTGAGGATTGAGGATTGAGGATTGAGGATTGAGGATTGAGGATTGAGGATTGAGGATTCAGGATTGAGGATTGAGGATTGAGGATTGAGGGTTGAGGATTGAGAACGAGGACTGACGGTTGAGGATTGAGGTTTGAGGATTGAGGATTGAGGATTGAGGACTGAGGCTTGAGGATTGACGATCGAGCATAGAGGATTGAAGATTGAGGACTGGCGATTGAGGATTGAAGATTGAGGATTAAGGACTGAGGATTGGGGATTGAGAATCTAGGATTGGAGATTGATTTTTGGGGATTGAAGATTGAGGATTGAGGATTGAGGATTGCTAATTGAGATTTGAGGATGAGGACTGAGGGTTGAGGATTGAGGTTTCAGGAACGAGGATTGAGGATTGAGGATTGAGGACTGAGGATTGACGATTGAGTATTGAAGATTGAGAATTTATGACTGAGGATTGAGGATTGAGGATCGAGGATTGAGGATTGAGGATTGAAGATTGAGTATTGGGGATTGAATATTGAGGATTGAGGATTGAGGATTGAGAATGAGGGCTGAGGGTCGAGGATTGAGGTTTGAGTATAGAATCCTGAGAATTCAGGATATTCTATTGAGCATTGAGAATTTAGGATTGATGGTTGAGGACTGAGGATTGAGGATTGAGAATTCAGGATTGAGGATCGAGGATTGAAGATTGAGGATTGGGTATTGAGGATTGAGGAATGAGGATTGAGGATTGAGGATTGAGGATTGAGGATTGGGATTGAAGATTGAGGATTGGGTATTGAGGATTGAAGAATGAGGATTGAGGGTTGAGGATTGAGGATTGAGTATTGAGTGTTGAAGGTTGAGGATTGTGGATTGAGGATTGTGGTTTGAGGATTGAGGATTGAGGATTGAAGATTGAGTATTGAGGATTGAATATTGAGGATTGAGGATCGAACATTGAGGATTGAGTATTGAGGATGAGGATTGAGATTTGAAGATTGAGGATTGAGGATTGAGGATTGAGGATAGAGGATTGAGGATTGAAGATTGAATATTGATGATTGAATATTGAGGACTGAGGATTGAGGGTTGTGGATTGAGCATTGAGGATTGAGGATTGATGATTGAGGATTGAGGATTGAGGATTGAGGATTGAAGATTGAGGATTGAGGCTTGACGGTTGAGGATTGAGGACGAGGACTGACGGTTGAGGATTGAGGTTTGAGGATTGAGGATTGAGGATTGAGGACTGAGGCTTGAGGATTGAGGATTGAGGTTTGAGGATTGAGGATTGAGGATTGAGGATTGAGGATTGAGGATTGAAGATTGAATATTGATGATTGAAGATTGAGGATTGAGTATTGAGGGTTGTGGATTGAGGACGAGGACTGAGGGTTGAATATTGATGTTTGAGGTCTGAGGATTGAGGATTGAGGATTGAGAATTGATGATTGAGGATTGAGGATTGAAGATTGAGGATTGGGTATTGAAGATTGAAGAATGAGGATTGTGGATTGAGGATTGAGGATTGAGGATTGCAGATTGAGTATTGAGGATTGAGTATTGAGGATTGAAGATTGAGTATTGAGGATTGATGGTTGGTGATTGAGGATTGAGGATTGAGGTTTGAGTATTGAGGATTGACGCTTGAGGATTGAGGGTTGAGGATGTAGGATTGAAGAGAGAAGACTGAGTGTTGAGGATTGAGTGTTGAGAATTGATGCTTGAGGTTTGAAATTTGATTATTGAATATTCTGGATTGAGTATTGAACCATCAGAGTTCAGGATGTTCTATTGAGTATTGAGAATTGAGGATTGATGGTTGAGTATTGAGGATTGATGGTTGAGTGTTGAGTGTTGAATATTGAGGATTGAGGATTGAGGATTGAGGATTGATGATTGAGGATTGAAGATTGATTATTGATGGTTGAAGATTGAGGATTGAGGATTGAGGGTTGAGGATTGAGGACGAGGACTGACGGTTGAGGATTGAGGTTTGAGGATTGAGGATTGAGGATTGAGGACTGAGGCTTGAGGATTGAGGATTGAGGTTTGAGGATTGAGGATTGAGGATTGAGGATTGAGGATTGAGGATTGAAGATTGAATATTGATGATTGAAGATTGAGGATTGAGTATTGAGGGTTGTGGATTGAGGACGAGGACTGAGGGTTGAATATTGATATTTGAGGTCTGAGGATTGAGGATTGAGGATTGAGAATTGATGATTGAGGATTGAGGATTGAGGATTGAAGATTGAGGATTGGGTATTGAGGATTGAAGAATGAGGATCGATGATTGAGGATTGAGGATTGAGGACTGAGGCTTGAAGATTGAGGATTGAGTATTGAGGATTGAGGACGAGGACTGACGGTTGAGGATTGAGGTTTGAGGATTGAGGGTTGTGGATTGAGAACGAGGACTGAGGGTTGAATATTGATGTTTGAGGCCTGAGGATTGAGGATTGAGGATTGAGAATTGATGATTCAGGACTGAGGGTTGAAGATTGAGGATTGGGTATTGAGGATTGAAGAATGAGGATTGAGGATTGAGGATTGAGGATTGAAGATTGAGGACTGGCGATTGAGGATTGAATATTGAGGATTAAGGATTGAGGATTGGGGATTGAGGATGTAGGATTGGAGATTGGTTATTCATGATTGAGGATTGAGGATTGAGGATTGAGGATTGAGGATTGAGAATTGAGAATTGAGGATGAAGACTGAGGGTTGGGGATTGAAGGTTGAGTATTGAGGATTGAAGATTGAGGATTGAAGGTTGAGTATTGATGATTGAATATTGAGGATTGAGAATTGATAATTGATGATTGAGGATTGAGTATTGAGTATTGAGGATTGAAGATTGAGGATTGAGGATTGAGGATTGAGGATTGAGGATTGAGGTTTGAGGATTGAGGATTGAGGCTTGACGGTTGAGGATTGAGGACGAGGACTGACGGTTGAGGATTGAGGTTTGAGGATTGAGGATTGAGGATTGAGGACTGAGGCTTGAGGATTGAGGATTGAGGTTTGAGGATTGAGGATTGAGGATTGAGGATTGAGGATTGAGGATTGAAGATTGAATATTGATGATTGAGGATTGAGGAGTGAGAATTGATGATTGAGGATTGAGGATTGAAGATTGAGGATTGGGTATTGAAGATTGAAGAATGAGGATTGTGGATTGAGGATTGAGGATTGAGGATTGCAGATTGAGTATTGTGGATTGGAGATTGAGGATTCAGGATTGAGGAATGAGTATTGAAGATTGAGGATTGATGATTGAGGATTGAGGATTGAGGATTGGGGATTGAGGATTGAGGATTGAGGATTGAGGATTGAGGATTGAGGATTGAGGATTGAGTATTGAAGATTGAGTATTGATGATTGAGGATTGAGGATTGAGGATTGAGGATTGAGGATTGGGGATTGAGGATTGAGGATTGAGGATTGAGGATTGAGGATTGAGGATTGAGGATTGAGTATTGAAGATTGAGTATTGATGATTGAGGATTGAGGATTGAGGATTGAGGATTGAGTATTGAGGATTGAAGATTGAGTATTGAGTATTGAAGATTGGTGATTGAGGATTGAGGATTGAGGATTGAGTATTGAGGATTGACGCTTGAGGATTGAGGGTTGAGGATGTAGGATTGAAGAGAGAGGACTGAGTGTTGAGGATTGAGTGTTGAGAATTGATGCTTGAGGTTTGAAATTTGATTATTGAATATTCTGGATTGAGTATTGAACCATCAGAGTTCAGGATGTTCTATTGAGTATTGAGAATTGAGGATTGATGGTTGAGTATTGAGGATTGATGGTTGAGGGCTGAGTGTTGAATATTGAGGATTGAGGATTGAGGATTGAGTATTGAGGATTGAAGATTGATTATTGATGATTGAAGATTGAGGATTGAGGATTGAGGGTTGAGGATTGAGGACGAGGACTGACGGTTGAGGATTGAGGTTTGAGGATTGAGGATTGGGGATTGAGGACTGAGGCTTGAGGATTGAGGATTGAGTATTGAGGATTGACGCTTGAGGATTGAGGGTTGAGGATGTAGGATTGAAGAGAGAGGACTGAGTGTTGAGGATTGAGTGTTGAGAATTGATGCTTGAGGTTTGAAATTTGATTATTGAATATTCTGGATTGAGTATTGAACCATCAGAGTTCAGGATGTTCTATTGAGTATTGAGAATTGAGGATTGATGGTTGAGTATTGAGGATTGATGGTTGAGTGTTGAGTGTTGAATATTGAGGTTTGAGGATTGAGGATTGAGGATTGATGATTGAGGATTGAGGATTGAGGATTGAGGATTGAAGATTGAGGATTGAGGATTGACGGTTGAGGATTGAGGACTGAGGATTGACGATTGAGTATTGAAGATTGAGGATTTATGTCTGAGGATTGAGGATTGAGGATTGAGGATTGAGTATTGAGGATTGAAGATTGAGTATTGAAGATTGAAGATTGAGGATTGAGGATTGAGGGTAGAGGATTGAGGACGAGTACTGACGGTTGAGGATTGAGGTTTGAGGATTGAGGGTTGTGGATTGAGACCGAGGGCTGAGGGTTGAATATTGATGTTTGAGGCCTGAGGATTGAGGATTGATGATTGAGGATTGAGAATTGATGATTGAGGATTGAGGATTGAAGATTGAGGATTGGGTATTGAAGATTGAAGAATGAGGATTGTGGATTGAGGATTGAAGATTGAGGATTGCAAATTGTGTATTGAGGATTGAAGGTTGAGGATTCAGGATTGAGGACTGAGGATTGAGGATTGATGATTGAGGATTGAGGATTGAGGATTTAAGATTGAGTATTGAGGATTGAAGATTCAGGATTAAGGATTGAGGATTGGGGATTGAGGATCTAGGATTGGAGATTGGTTATTGGGGATTGAAAATTGAGGATTGAGGATTGAGGATTGAGAATTGAGAATTGAGGATGAGGACTGAGGGTTGAGGATTGAGGTTTGAGGAACGAGGATTGAGGATTGAGGATTGAGGACTGAGGATTGACGATTGAGTATTGAAGATAGAGGATTCATGACTGAGGATTGTGGATTGAGGATTGAGGATTGAGGATTGAGTATTGAGGATTGAAGATTGAGTATTGAAGATTGAAGATTGAGGATTGAGGATTGAGTGTTGAGGATTGAGGACGAGGACTGACGGTTGAGGATTGAGGTTTGAGGATTGAGGGTTGTGGATTGAGAACGAGGACAGAGGGTTGAATATTGATGTTTGAGGCCTGAGGACTGAGGATTGAGGATTGAGAATTGATGATTGAGGATTGAGGATTGAGGATTGAAGATTGAGGATTGGGTATTGAGGATTGAAGAATGAGGATTGAGGATTGAGGATTGAGGATTGAGGATTGCAGATTGAGTATTGAGAATAGAAGGTTGAGGATTCAGAATTGAGGACTGAGGATTGAGGATTGAGGATTGAGGATTGAGGATTGAAGATTGAGTATTGAAGATTGAAGATTGAGGATTGAGGATTGAGTGTTGAGGATTGAGGATTGAGGATTGAAGATTGAGGATTGAGTATTGAGGATTGAGAATTGAGAATTGATGATTGAGGATTGAGGATTGAGTATTGAGGATTGAAGATTGAGGATTGAGGATTGAGGATTGACGATTGAGGATTGCTGATTGGGTATTGAGTATTGAAGATTGAGGATTGAGGATTGACGATTGAGGATTGCTGATTGAGGATTGAGGATTGAGGATTGAAGATTGAGTATTGAGGATTGAAGATTGACGATTGAGGATTGAGGATTGAGGATAGAGGATTGAGCATTGAGGATTGAGGATTGGGGATTGAGGATTGACGATTGAGGATTGAGTATTGAGGATTGAAGATTGAGTACTGATGATTGAAGATTGAGGATTGAGGATTGAGGTTTGAGGACTGAGGACTGAGGATTGAGGATTGAGAATTCTGGATTGAGGATTGAGGATTGGAGATTGAGGATTGGGTATTGTGGATTGAAGAATGAGGATTGAGGATTGAGGATAGAAGGTTGAGGATTCAGAATTGAGGACTGAGGATTGAGGATTGAGGATTGAGGATTGAGGATTGAAGATTGAGTATTGAAGATTGAAGATTGAGGATTGAGGATTGAGGGTTGAGGATTGAGGATTGAGGATTGAAGATTGAGGATTGAGTATTGAGGATTGAGAATTGAGAATTGATGATTGAGGATTGAGGATTGAGTATTGAGGATTGAAGATTGAGGATTGAGGATTGAGGATTGAGGATTGAGGATTGAGGTTTGAGGATTGAGGATTGAGGCTTGAGGATTGAGGATTGAGGATTGAAGAATGAATATTGACGATTGAAGATTGAGGATTGAGTATTGCGTGTTGTGGATTGAGGACGAGGACTGAGGGTTGAATATTGATGTTTGAGGTCTGAGGATTGAGGATTGAGGATTGAGAATTGATGATTGAGGATTGAGGATTGAAGATTGAGGATTGGGTATTGAGGATTGAAGAATGAGGATTGAGGATTGAGGATTGAGAATTGCGGATAGCAGATTGAGTATTGAGGATTGAAGGTTGAGGATTCAGGATTGAGGACTGAGGATTGAGGATTGAGGATTGAGGATTGAGGATTGAAGATTGAGTATTGAGGATTGAAGATTGAGGATTAAGGATTGAGGATTGGGGATTGAGGATCTAGGATTGGAGATTGATTATTGGGGATTGAAGATTGAGGATAGAGGACTGAGTATTGAGAATTGAGAATTGAGGATGAGGACTGAGGGTTGAGGATTGAGGTTTGAGGAACGAAGATTGAGGATTGAGGATTGAGGACTGAGGATTGACGATTGAGTATTGAAGATTGAGGATTTATGACTTAGGATTGAGGATTGAGGATTGAGGATTGAGTATTGAGGATTGAAGATTGAGTATTGAAGATTGAAGATTGAGGATTGAGGATTGAGGGTTGAGGATTGAGGACGACGACTGACGGTTGAGGATTGAGGTTTGAGGTTTGAGGGTTGTTGATTGAGAACGAGGACTGAGGGTTGAATATTGATCTTTGAGGCCTGAGGATTGAGGATTGAGGATTGAGAATTGATGATTGAGGACTGAGGGTTGAAGATTGAGGATTGAGTATTGAGGATTGAAGGATGAGGATTGAGGATTGAGGATTGACGATTGAGGATTGCTGATTGGGTATTGAGGATTGAAGATTGAGGATTCAGGATGGAGGATTGAGGATTGAGGATTGAGGATTGAGGATTGAGGATTGAAGATTGAGTATTGAGGATTGAAGATTGAGGATTGAGGATTGAGGATTGAGGATAGAGGATTGAGCATTGAGGATTGAGGATTGGGGATTGAGGATTGAGGATTGACGATTGAGGATTGAGTATTGAGGATTGAAGATTGAGTACTGATGATTGAAGATTGAGGATTGAGGATTGAGGTTTGAGGACTGAGGACTGAGGATTGAGGATTGAGAATTCTGGATTGAGGATTGAGGATTGGAGATTGAGGATTGGGTATTGTGGATTGAAGAATGAGGATTGAGGATTGAGGATTGAGGATTGAGGATTGAGGATTGAGGATTGAAGATTGAGGATTGGATATTGAGGATTGAAGAATGAGGATTGAGGATTGAGGGTTGAGGATTGAGGATTGAAGATTGAATATTGAGGATTGAAGATTGAGGATTGAGGATTGAGGATTGAGGATTAAGGAATGAAGATTCAGTACTGAGGATTGAAGATTGAGGATTGAGTATTGAGGATTGAGGATTGAGGTTTGAAGATTGAGGATTGAGGATTGAGGATTGAGGATTGAGGATTGAGGATTCAGGATTGAGGATTGAGGATTGAGGATTGAGGGTTGAGGATTGAGGACGAGGACTGACGGTTGAGGATTGAGGTTTGAGGATTGAGGATTGAGGATTGAGGACTGAGGCTTGAGGATTGACGATTGAGCATAGAGGATTGAAGATTGAGGACTGGCGATTGAGGATTGAAGATTGAGGATTAAGGACTGAGGATTGGGGATTGAGAATCTAGGATTGGAGATTGATTTTTGGGGATTGAAGATTGAGGATTGAGGATTGAGGATTGCTAATTGAGATTTGAGGATGAAGACTGAGGGTTGAGGATTGAGGTTTGAGGAACGAGGATTGAGGATTGAGGATTGAGGACTGAGGATTGACGATTGAGTATTGAAGATTGAGAATTTATGACTGAGGATTGAGGATTGAGGATCGAGGATTGAGGATTGAGGATTGAAGATTGAGTATTGGGGATTGAATATTGAGGATTGAGGATTGAGGATTGAGAATGAGGGCTGAGGGTCGAGGATTGAGGTTTGAGTATAGAATCCTGAGAATTCAGGATATTCTATTGAGCATTGAGAATTTAGGATTGATGGTTGAGGACTGAGGATTGAGGATTGAGAATTCAGGATTGAGGATCGAGGATTGAAGATTGAGGATTGGGTATTGAGGATTGAGGAATGAGGATTGAGGATTGAGGATTGAGGACTGAGGATTGGGATTGAAGGTTGAGGATTGGGTATTGAGGATTGAAGAATGAGGATTGAGGGTTGAGGATTGAGGATTGAGTATTGAGTGTTGAAGGTTGAGGATTGTGGATTGAGGATTGTGGTTTGAGGATTGAGGATTGAGGATTGAAGATTGAGGATTGAGGATTGAGTGTTGAGGATTGAGGACGAGGACTGACGGTTGAGGATTGAGGTTTGAGGATTGAGGGTTGTGGATTGAGAACGAGGACAGAGGGTTGAATATTGATGTTTGAGGCCTGAGGATTGAGGATTGAGGATTGAGAATTGATGATTGAGGATTGAGGATTGAGGATTGAAGATTGAGGATTGGGTATTGAGGATTGAAGAATGAGGATTGAGGATTGAGGATTGAGGATTGAGGATTGCAGATTGAGTATTGAGAATAGAAGGTTGAGGATTCAGAATTGAGGACTGAGGATTGAGGATTGAGGATTGAGGATTGAGGATTGAAGATTGAGTATTGAAGATTGAAGATTGAGGATTGAGGATTGAGTGTTGAGGATTGAGGATTGAGGATTGAAGATTGAGGATTGAGTATTGAGGATTGAGAATTGAGAATTGATGATTGAGGATTGAGGATTGAGTATTGAGGATTGAAGATTGAGGATTGAGGATTGAGGATTGACGATTGAGGATTGCTGATTGGGTATTGAGTATTGAAGATTGAGGATTGAGGATTGACAATTGAGGATTGCTGATTGAGGATTGAGGATTGAGGATTGAAGATTGAGTATTGAGGATTGAAGATTGACGATTGAGGATTGAGGATTGAGGATAGAGGATTGAGCATTGAGGATTGAGGATTGGGGATTGAGGATTGACGATTGAGGATTGAGTATTGAGGATTGAAGATTGAGTACTGATGATTGAAGATTGAGGATTGAGGATTGAGGTTTGAGGACTGAGGACTGAGGATTGAGGATTGAGAATTCTGGATTGAGGATTGAGGATTGGAGATTGAGGATTGGGTATTGTGGATTGAAGAATGAGGATTGAGGATTGAGGATAGAAGGTTGAGGATTCAGAATTGAGGACTGAGGATTGAGGATTGAGGATTGAGGATTGAGGATTGAAGATTGAGTATTGAAGATTGAAGATTGAGGATTGAGGATTGAGGGTTGAGGATTGAGGATTGAGGATTGAAGATTGAGGATTGAGTATTGAGGATTGAGAATTGAGAATTGATGATTGAGGATTGAGGATTGAGTATTGAGGATTGAAGATTGAGGATTGAGGATTGAGGATTGAGGATTGAGGATTGAGGTTTGAGGATTGAGGATTGAGGCTTGAGGATTGAGGATTGAGGATTGAAGAATGAATATTGACGATTGAAGATTGAGGATTGAGTATTGCGGGTTGTGGATTGAGGACGAGGACTGAGGGTTGAATATTGATGTTTGAGGTCTGAGGATTGAGGATTGAGGATTGAGGATTGAGGATTGAGGATTGAAGATTGAGTATTGAGGATTGAAGATTGAGGATTAAGGATTGAGGATTGGGGATTGAGGATCTAGGATTGGAGATTGATTATTGGGGATTGAAGATTGAGGATTGAGGACTGAGGATTGAGAATTGAGAATTGAGGATGAGGACTGAGGGTTGAGGATTGAGGTTTGAGGAACGAAGATTGAGGATTGAGGATTGAGGACTGAGGATTGACGATTGAGTATTGAAGATTGAGGATTTATGACTTAGGATTGAGGATTGAGGATTGAGGATTGAGTATTGAGGATTGAAGATTGAGTATTGAAGATTGAAGATTGAGGATTGAGGATTGAGGGTTGAGGATTGAGGACGACGACTGACGGTTGAGGATTGAGGTTTGAGGTTTGAGGGTTGTTGATTGAGAACGAGGACTGAGGGTTGAATATTGATCTTTGAGGCCTGAGGATTGAGGATTGAGGATTGAGAATTGATGATTGAGGACTGAGGGTTGAAGATTGAGGATTGAGTATTGAGGATTGAAGGATGAGGATTGAGGATTGAGGATTGACGATTGAGGATTGCTGATTGGGTATTGAGGATTGAAGATTGAGGATTCAGGATGGAGGATTGAGGATTGAGGATTGAGGATTGAGGATTGAGGATTGAAGATTGAGTATTGAGGATTGAAGATTGAGGATTGAGGATTGAGGATTGAGGATAGAGGATTGAGCATTGAGGATTGAGGATTGGGGATTGAGGATTGAGGATTGACGATTGAGGATTGAGTATTGAGGATTGAAGATTGAGTACTGATGATTGAAGATTGAGGATTGAGGATTGAGGTTTGAGGACTGAGGACTGAGGATTGAGGATTGAGAATTCTGGATTGAGGATTGAGGATTGGAGATTGAGGATTGGGTATTGTGGATTGAAGAATGAGGATTGAGGATTGAGGATTGAGGATTGAGGATTGAGGATTGAGGATTGAAGATTGAGGATTGGATATTGAGGATTGAAGAATGAGGATTGAGGATTGAGGGTTGAGGATTGAGGATTGAAGATTGAATATTGAGGATTGAAGATTGAGGATTGAGGATTGAGGATTGAGGATTAAGGAATGAAGATTGAGTACTGAGGATTGAAGATTGAGGATTGAGTATTGAGGATTGAGGATTGAGGTTTGAAGATTGAGGATTGAGGATTGAGGATTGAGGATTGAGGATTGAGGATTCAGGATTGAGGATTGAGGATTGAGGATTGAGGGTTGAGGATTGAGGACGAGGACTGACGGTTGAGGATTGAGGTTTGAGGATTGAGGATTGAGGATTGAGGACTGAGGCTTGAGGATTGACGATTGAGCATAGAGGATTGAAGATTGAGGACTGGCGATTGAGGATTGAAGATTGAGGATTAAGGACTGAGGATTGGGGATTGAGAATCTAGGATTGGAGATTGATTTTTGGGGATTGAAGATTGAGGATTGAGGATTGAGGATTGCTAATTGAGATTTGAGGATGAGGACTGAGGGTTGAGGATTGAGGTTTGAGGAACGAGGATTGAGGATTGAGGATTGAGGACTGAGGATTGACGATTGAGTATTGAAGATTGAGAATTTATGACTGAGGATTGAGGATTGAGGATCGAGGATTGAGGATTGAGGATTGAAGATTGAGTATTGGGGATTGAATATTGAGGATTGAGGATTGAGGATTGAGAATGAGGGCTGAGGGTCGAGGATTGAGGTTTGAGTATAGAATCCTGAGAATTCAGGATATTCTATTGAGCATTGAGAATTTAGGATTGATGGTTGAGGACTGAGGATTGAGGATTGAGAATTCAGGATTGAGGATCGAGGATTGAAGATTGAGGATTGGGTATTGAGGATTGAGGAATGAGGATTGAGGATTGAGGATTGAGGACTGAGGATTGGGATTGAAGATTGAGGATTGGGTATTGAGGATTGAAGAATGAGGATTGAGGGTTGAGGATTGAGGATTGAGTATTGAGTGTTGAAGGTTGAGGATTGTGGATTGAGGATTGTGGTTTGAGGATTGAGGATTGAGGATTGAGGATTGAAGATTGAGTATTGAGGATTGAAGATTGAGGATTGAGGATTGAGGATTGAGGATTGAGGACTGAAGCTTGAGTATTGAGGATCGAACATTGAGGATTGAGTATTGAGGATGAGGATTGAGATTTGAAGATTGAGGATTGAGGATTGAGGATTGAGGATTGAGGATAGAGGATTGAGGATTGAAGATTGAATATTGATGATTGAATATTGAGGACTGAGGATTGAGGGTTGTGGATTGAGCATTGAGGATTGAGGATTGATGATTGAGGATTGAGGATTGAGGATTGAGGATTGAAGATTGAGGATTGAGGCTTGACGGTTGAGGATTGAGGACGAGGACTGACGGTTGAGGATTGAGGTTTGAGGATTGAGGATTGAGGATTGAGGACTGAGGCTTGAGGATTGAGGATTGAGGTTTGAGGATTGAGGATTGAGGATTGAGGATTGAGGATTGAGGATTGAAGATTGAATATTGATGATTGAAGATTGAGGATTGAGTATTGAGGGTTGTGGATTGAGGACGAGGACTGAGGGTTGAATATTGATGTTTGAGGTCTGAGGATTGAGGATTGAGGATTGAGAATTGATGATTGAGGATTGAGGATTGAAGATTGAGGATTGGGTATTGAAGATTGAAGAATGAGGATTGTGGATTGAGGATTGAGGATTGAGGATTGCAGATTGAGTATTGAGGATTGAAGATTGAGGATTCAGGATTGAGGATTTAGGATTGAGGATTGAGGATTGAGGATTGAGTATTGAAGATTGAGGATTGATGATTGAGGATTGAGGATTGAGGATTGAGGATTGAGTATTGAGGATTGAAGATTGAGTATTGAGGATTGATGGTTGGTGATTGAGGATTGAGGATTGAGGTTTGAGTATTGAGGATTGACGCTTGAGGATTGAGGGTTGAGGATGTAGGATTGAAGAGAGAAGACTGAGTGTTGAGGATTGAGTGTTGAGAATTGATGCTTGAGGTTTGAAATTTGATTATTGAATATTCTGGATTGAGTATTGAACCATCAGAGTTCAGGATGTTCTATTGAGTATTGAGAATTGAGGATTGATGGTTGAGTATTGAGGATTGATGGTTGAGTGTTGAGTGTTGAATATTGAGGATTGAGGATTGAGGATTGAGGATTGATGATTGAGGATTGAAGATTGATTATTGATGATTGAAGATTGAGGATTGAGGATTGAGGGTTGAGGATTGAGGACGAGGACTGACGGTTGAGGATTGAGGTTTGAGGATTGAGGATTGAGGATTGAGGACTGAGGCTTGAGGATTGAGGATTGAGGTTTGAGGATTGAGGATTGAGGATTGAGGATTGAGGATTGAGGATTGAAGATTGAATATTGATGATTGAAGATTGAGGATTGAGTATTGAGGGTTGTGGATTGAGGACGAGGACTGAGGGTTGAATATTGATATTTGAGGTCTGAGGATTGAGGATTGAGGATTGAGAATTGATGATTGAGGATTGAGGATTGAGGATTGAAGATTGAGGATTGGGTATTGAGGATTGAAGAATGAGGATCGATGATTGAGGATTGAGGATTGAGGACTGAGGCTTGAAGATTGAGGATTGAGTATTGAGGATTGAGGACGAGGACTGACGGTTGAGGATTGAGGTTTGAGGATTGAGGGTTGTGGATTGAGAACGAGGACTGAGGGTTGAATATTGATGTTTGAGGCCTGAGGATTGAGGATTGAGGATTGAGAATTGATGATTCAGGACTGAGGGTTGAAGATTGAGGATTGGGTATTGAGGATTGAAGAATGAGGATTGAGGATTGAGGATTGAAGATTGAGGACTGGCGATTGAGGATTGAATATTGAAGATTAAGGATTGAGGATTGGGGATTGAGGATGTAGGATTGGAGATTGGTTATTCATGATTGAGGATTGAGGATTGAGGATTGAGGATTGATGATTGAGAATTGAGAATTGAGGATGAAGACTGAGGGTTGGGGATTGAAGGTTGAGTATTGAGTATTGAAGATTGAGGATTGAAGGTTGAGTATTGATGATTGAATATTGAGGATTGAGAATTGATAATTGATGATTGAGGATTGAGTATTGAGTATTGAGGATTGAAGATTGAGGATTGAGGATTGAGGATTGAGGATTGAGGATTGAGGTTTGAGGATTGAGGATTGAGGCTTGACGGTTGAGGATTGAGGACGAGGACTGACGGTTGAGGATTGAGGTTTGAGGATTGAGGATTGAGGATTGAGGACTGAGGCTTGAGGATTGAGGATTGAGGTTTGAGGATTGAGGATTGAGGATTGAGGATTGAGGATTGAGGATTGAAGATTGAATATTGATGATTGAAGATTGAGGATTGAGTATTGAGGGTTGTGGACTGAGGACGAGGACTGAGGGTTGAATATTGATGTTTGAGGTCTGAGGATTGAGGATTGAGGATTGAGAATTGATGATTGAGGATTGAGGATTGAAGATTGAGGATTGGGTATTGAAGATTGAAGAATGAGGATTGTGGATTGAGGATTGAGTATTGAGGATTGCAGATTGAGTATTGAGGATTGGAGATTGAGGATTCAGGATTGAGGAATGAGTATTGAAGATTGAGGATTGATGATTGAGGATTGAGGATTGAGGATTGGGGATTGAGGATTGAGGATTGAGGATTGAGGATTGAGGATTGAGTATTGAAGATTGAGGATTGATGATTGAGGATTGAGGATTGAGGATTGAGGATTGAGTATTGAGGATTGAAGATTGAGTATTGAGGATTGAAGATTGGTGATTGAGGATTGAGGATTGAGGATTGAGTATCGAGGATTGACGCTTGAGGATTGAGGGTTGAGGATGTAGGATTGAAGAGAGAGGACTGAGTGTTGAGGATTGAGTGTTGAGAATTGATGCTCGAGGTTTGAAATTTGATTATTGAATATTCTGGATTGAGTATTGAACCTTCAGAGTTCAGGATGTTCTATTGAGTATTGAGAATTGAGGATTGATGGTTGAGTATTGAGGATTGATGGTTGAGGGCTGAGTGTTGAATATTGAGGATTGAGGATTGAGGATTGAGGATTGATGATTGAGGATTGAAGATTGATTATTGATGATTGAAGATTGAGGATTGAGGATTGAGGGTTGAGGATTGAGGACGAGGACTGACGGTTGAGGATTGAGGTTTGAGGATTGAGGATTGAGGATTGAGTACTGAGGCTTGAGGATTGAGGATTGAGTATTGAGGATTGACGCTTGAGGATTGAGGGTTGAGGATGTAGGATTGAAGAGAGAGGACTGAGTGTTGAGGATTGAGTGTTGAGAATTGATGCTTGAGGTTTGAAATTTGATTATTGAATATTCTGGATTGAGTATTGAACCATCAGAGTTCAGGATGTTCTACTGAGTATTGAGAATTGAGGATTGATGGTTGAGTATTGAGGATTGATGGTTGAGGGTTGAGTGTTGAATATTGAGGTTTGAGGATTGAGGATTGAGGATTGATGATTGAGGATTGAGGATTGAGGATTGAGGATTGAAGATTGAGGATTGAGGATTGACGGCTGAGGATTGAGGACTGAGGATTGACGATTGAGTATTGAAGATTGAGGATTTATGTCTGAGGATTGAGGATTGGGGATTGAGGATTGAGTATTGAGGATGGAAGATTGAGTATTGAAGATTGAAGATTGAGGATTGAGGATTGAGGGTTGAGGATTGAGGACGAGGACTGACGGTTGAGGATTGAGGTTTGAGGATTGAGGGTTGTGGATTGAGACCGAGGACTGAGGGTTGAATATTGATGTTTGAGGCCTGAGGATTGAGGATTGATGATTGAGGATTGAGAATTGATGATTGAGGATTGAGGATTGAAGATTGAGGATTGGGTATTGAAGATTGAAGAATGAGGATTGTGGATTGAGGATTGAGGATTGAGGACTGCAAATTGAGTATTGAGGATTGAAGGTTGAGGATTCAGGATTGAGGACTGAGGATTGAGGATTGATGATTGAGGATTGAGGATTGAGGATTTAAGATTGAGTATTGAGGATTGAATATTGAGGATTAAGGATTGAGGATTGGGGATTGAGGATCTAGGATTGGAGATTGGTTATTGGGGATTGAAAATTGAGGATTGAGGATTGAGGATTGAGAATTGAGAATTGAGGATGAGGACTGAGGGTTGAGGATTGAGGTTTGAGGAACGAGGATTGAGGATTGAGGATTGAGGACTGAGGATTGACGATTGAGTATTGAAGATTGAGGATTTATGACTGAGGATTGAGGATTGAGGATTGAGGATTGAGGATTGAGGATTGAGTATTGAGGATTGAAGATAGAGTATTGAAGATTGAAGATTGAGGATTGAGGATTGAGTGTTGAGGATTGAGGACGAGGACTGACGGTTGAGGATTGAGGTTTGAGGATTGAGGGTTGTGGATTGAGAACGAGGACAGAGGGTTGAATATTGATGTTTGAGGCCTGAGGATTGAGGATTGAGGATTGAGAATTGATGATTGAGGACTGAGGGTTGAAGACTGAGGATTGGGTATTGAGGATTGAAGAATGAGGATTGAGGATTGAGGATTGAGGTTTGAGGATTGCAGATTGAGTATTGAGGACTGAAGATTGAGGATTCAGGATTGAGGATTTAGGATTGAGGATTGAGGATTGAGGATTGAGTATTGAAGATTGAGGATTGATGATTGAGGTTTGAGGATTGTGGATTGTGGATTGAGTTTTGAGGATTGAAGATTGAGTATTGAGGATTGATGGTTGGTGATTGAGGATTGAGGATTGAGGTTTGAGTATTGAGGATTGACGCTTGAGGATTGAGGGCTGAGGATGTAGGATTGAAGAGAGAGGACTGAGTGTTGAGGATTGAGTGTTGAGAATTGATGCTTGAGGTTTGAAATTTGATTATTGAATATTCTGGATTGAGTATTGAACCATCAGAGTTCAGGATGTTCTATTGAGTATTGAGAATTGAGGATTGATGGTTGAGTATTGAGGATTGATGGTTGAGGGTTGAGTGTTGAATATTGAGGATTGAGGATTGAGGATTGAGGATTGAGGATTGATGATTGAGGATTGAAGATTGATTATTGATGATTGAAGATTGAGGATTGAGGATTGAGGGTTGAGGATTGAGGACGAGGACTGACGGTTGAGGATTGAGGTTTGAGGATTGAGGATTGAGGATTGAGGACTGAGGCTTGAGGATTGAGGATTGAGGTTTGAGGATTGAGGATTGAGGATTGAGGATTGAGGATTGAGGATTGAAGATTGAATATTGATGATTGAAGATTGAGGATTGAGTATTGAGGGTTGTGGATTGAGGACGAGGACTGAGGGTTGAATATTGATATTTGAGGTCTGAGGATTGAGGATTGAGGATTGAGAATTGATGATTGAGGATTGAGGATTGAGGATTGAAGATTGAGTATTGGGTATTGAGGATTGAAGAATGAGGATTGAGGATTGAGGATTGAGGATTGAGGATTGCAGATTGAGTATTGAGGATAGAAGGTTGAGGATTCAGAATTGAGGACTGAGGATTGAGGATTGAGGATTGAGGATTGAGGATTGAAGATTGAGTATTGAAGATTGAAGATTGAGGATTGAGGATTGAGTGTTGAGGATTGAGGATTGAGGATTGAAGATTGAGGATTGAGTATTGAGGATTGAGAATTGAGAATTGATGATTGAGGATTGAGGATTGAGTATTGAGGATTGAAGATTGAGGATTGAGGATTGAGGATTGACGATTGAGGATTGCTGATTGGGTATTGAGGATTGAAGATTGAGGATTGAGGATTGACGATTGAGGATTGCTGATTGAGGATTGAGGATTGAGGATTGAAGATTGAGTATTGAGGATTGAAGATTGACGATTGAGGATTGAGGATTGAGGATAGAGGATTGAGCATTGAGGATTGAGGATTGGGGATTGAGGATTGACGATTGAGGATTGAGTATTGAGGATTGAAGATTGAGTACTGATGATTGAAGATTGAGGATTGAGGATTGAGGTTTGAGGACTGAGGACTGAGGATTGAGGATTGAGAATTCTGGATTGAGGATTGAGGATTGGAGATTGAGGATTGGGTATTGTGGATTGAAGAATGAGGATTGAGGATTGAGGATAGAAGGTTGAGGATTCAGAATTGAGGACTGAGGATTGAGGATTGAGGATTGAAGATTGAGTATTGAAGATTGAAGATTGAGGATTGAGGATTGAGGGTTGAGGATTGAGGATTGAGGATTGAAGATTGAGGATTGAGTATTGAGGATTGAGAATTGAGAATTGATGATTGAGGATTGAGGATTGAGTATTGAGGATTGAAGATTGAGGATTGAGGATTGAGGATTGAGGATTGAGGATTGAGGTTTGAGGATTGAGGATTGAGGCTTGAGGATTGAGGATTGAGGATTGAAGATTGAATATTGATGATTGAAGATTGAGGATTGAGTATTGAGGGTTGTGGATTGAGGACGAGGACTGAGGGTTGAATATTGATGTTTGAGGTCTGAGGATTGAGGATTGAGGATTGAGAATTGATGATTGAGGATTGAGGATTGAAGATTGAGGATTGGGTATTGAGGATTGAAGAATGAGGATTGAGGATTGAGGATTGAGTGTTGAGAATTGATGCTTGAGGTTTGAAATTTGATTATTGAATATTCTGGATTGAGTATTGAACCATCAGAGTTCAGGATGTTCTATTGAGTATTGAGAATTGAGGATTGATGGTTGAGTATTGAGGATTGATGGTTGAGGGTTGAGTGTTGAATATTGAGGATTGAGGATTGAGGATTGAGGATTGATGATTGAGGATTGAAGATTGATTATTGATGATTGAAGATTGAGGATTAAGGATTGAGGGTTGAGGGTTGAGGACGAGGACTGACGGTTGAGGATTGAGGTTTGAGGTTTGAGGATTGAGGATTGAGGACTGAGGCTTGAGGATTGAGGATTGAGTATTGAGGATTGAGGACGAGGACTGACGGTTGAGGATTGAGGTTTGAGGATTGAGGGTTGTGGATTGAGAACGAGGACTGAGGGTTGAATATTGATGTTTGAGGCCTGAGGATTGAGGATTGATGATTGAGGATTGAGAATTGATGATTGAGGATTGAGGATTGAAGATTGAGGATTGGGTATTGAAGATTGAAGAATGAGGATAGTGGATTGAGGATTGAGGATTGAGGATTGCAGATTGAGTATTGAGGATTGAAGATTGAGGATTGGGGATTGAGTGTTGAGGATTGAGGACGAGGACTGACGGTTGAGGATTGAGGATTGAGCATTGAGGATTGAAGATTGATGACTGGGGATTGAGGAATCAAGGTTGAGGATTAAGGATTAAAGATTGGGGATTGAGGATATTGGATTGGAGATTGATTATTGAGGACTGAAGATTGACGATTGAGGATTGAGGATTGAGAATTGAGAATTAAGAATGAGGACTGAGAGTTTAGGATTGAGGTTTGAGGAATGAGGATTGAGGGCTGAGGATTGAGGATTGAGGATTGAGGATTGAGGATAGAGTATTGAAGATTGAGTATTGATGCCTGAGGATAGAGGATTGAGGATTGAGGACTGAGGATTGAGGATTGAGGATTGAGCATTGAGGATTGGAGATTGAGGACTGGGGATTGAGGATTGAAGATTGAGGATTAAGGATTGAAGATTGGGGATTGAGGACCTAGGATTGGAGATTGATTATTGAGGATTGAAGATTGAGGATTGAGGATTGAGGATTGATGATAGAGGGTTGAAGATTGAGGATTAAGGATTGAGGATTGAGTATTGAGGATTGAGGATTAAAGATTGAATATTGATGATTGAATGTTGAGGATTGAGGATTGAGGGTTGTGGATTGAGGACGAGTACTGAGGGTGGAATATTGATGTTTCAGGCCTGATGATTGAGGATCTTGGATTGGAGATTGATTATGGAGGATTGAAGATTCACGATTGAGGATTGAGTATTGAGAATTGAGAATTGAGAATGAGGACTGAGAGTTGAGGATTGAGGTTTGAGGAATGAGGATTGAGGGTTGAGGATTGAGGATTGAGGATTGAGGATTGAGGATTGAGTATTGAAGATTGAGTATTGATGCCTGAGGATTGAGGATTGAGGATTGAAATTGAGTATTGAGGATTGAAGGTTGAGGATTGAGATTTGATTAGTGAATATTGTGGATTCAGTATTGAACCATGAGAATTCAGGATATTCTATTGAGTATTGAGAATTGAGGATTGATGGTTGAGTATAGAGGATTGATGGCTGAGGGTTGTCTGTTGAGTATTGAGGATTGAGGATTGAGGGTTGAGGATTGAGGACGAGGACTGACGGTTGAGGATTGAGGTTTGAGGATTGAGGATTGAGGATTGAGGACTGATGCTTGAGGATTGAGGATTGAGCATTGAGGATTGAAGATTGAGGACAGTCGATTGAGGATTGAATATTGAGGATTAAGGATTGAGGATTGGGGATTGAGGATGTAGGATTGGAGATTGATTACTGAGTATTGAAGATTGAGGATTGAGGATTGAGGATTGAGAATTGAGATTTGTGGATGACGGCTGAGGGTTGTGGATTGAGGTTTGAGGAACGAGGATTGAGGATTGAGGATTGAGGATTGAGGACTAAGGATTGACGATTGAGTATTGAAGATTGAGAATTGATGAATGGGGATTGACGACAGAGGATTGAGGATTGAGGATTGATGATTGAAGATTGAGTATTGAGGATTGAATATTAAGGATTGAGGATTGAGGATTGAGGATTGAGGATTGAGGCTTGAGGATTGAAGATTGAGTATTGAGGATTGCGGATTGATGGTTGAATATTGAGGATTTATGGTTGAGGGTTGAGTGTTGAATATTGAGGATTCAGGATTGAGGACTAAGGATTGACGATTGAGTATTGAAGATTGAGGGTTGATGACTGAGGATTGACGACTGAGGATTGAGGATTGAGGATTGATGATTGAAGATTGAGTATTGAGGATTGAATTCTGAGGATTGAGGATTGAGTATTGAGGATTGAGGATTGAGGATTGAGGATTGAAGATTGAGTATTGAGGATTGAAGGTTGAGGATAGTGGATTGAGGATTGAGGATTGAGGATTGAATATTGAGGATTGGGGACTGAGTGTTGAGGGATGAGTGATGAGAATTGATGTTTGTGGATAGAGATTTGAAGATTGCAGATTGAGTATTGAGCATTGAAAGCTGTGAATTGATGATATTCTATGGAGGATTGAGGATTGACAACTGATTGTTGAGGACTGAGGGCTGAAGATTGAGGATTCAGTATTGAGGATTCAGGATTGAGGTTTGAGGACTGAGGTTTGAGGATTGAGGATTGAGTATTGAAGATTGAGGATTGATGATTGAGGGTTGTGTGTTGAGGACGAGGACTGAGGGTTGAGTATTGATACTTGCTGTCTGAGGATTGAGGATTGTGGATTGCGAATTGAGGATTGAGAATTGAAGATTGAGGACTGGGTATTGAGGATTGAAGAGTGAGGATTGAGGATTGAGGATTGAGGATTGGGGATTGAAGTTTCAGTATTGAGGATTAAAGATTGAGGATTGAGGATTGAGGATTGAGGATTGAGGATTGAGGATTGAGGATTGAAGATTCAGTATTGAGGATTGAAGATTGAGGATGGAGGAATGAGGATTGAAGATTGAGGACTGAGTGTTGATGGTTGAGTGATGAGAATTGATATTTGTGGATTGAGACTTGAAGAGTGAAGAATGGGGATTGAGTATTGAAAGTTGTGAATTGAGGATATTCTATTGAGGATTGAGGATTGACAATTGATTTAAGAGGACTGAGGGCTGAAGATTGAGGATTCAGGGTTGAGGATTAGGGATTGAGGTTTAAGGACTGAGGATTGAGGGTTGAGGATCCAGGATTGAGGATTGACGCTTGACGATTGAGGTTTGAGGATGGAGGATTGAAGAGAGAGGACTGAGTGTTGAGGATTGAGTGTTGAGAATTGATGTTTGAGGATTGAGATTTGATTACTGAATATTGTGGATTGAGTATTGAACCATGAGAATTCAGAATATTCTATTGAGCATTGAGAATTGAGGATTGATGGCTGAGTATTGAGGATTGAGGATTGAGGATTGTGGATTGAGGATTGAGGTTTGAGCATTGAGGACGAGGACTGACGGTTGAGGATTGATGTTTGAGGATTGAGGATTGAGGATTGAGGACTGAGGATTGTGGATTGAGGATTGAGGATTGAGGATTGAAGATTGAGGATTGAGGATTGAGGATTGAGGATTCAGGATTGAGGATTGAGGATTGAGGATTGAAGATTGAGGATTGATGATTGAGGATTGAAGTTTGAGGATTGAGGATTGAAGATTGAATATTGATGATTGAAGATTGAGGATTGAGGGTTGAGGGTTGTGGATTGAGGACGAGAACTGAGGGTTGAATATTGATGTTTGAGGTCTGAGGATTGAGGATTGAGGATTGCGAATTGAGGATTGAGGATTGAGGATTGATGATTGAGGATTGGGGAGTGAGGATTGACGATTGAGGATTGAGTATTGAGGATTGAGAATTGAGGTTTGAGGATTGAAATTGAGTATTGAGGATTGAAGATTGAGGATTGACATTTGATTATTGAACATTGTGGATTGAGTATTGAACCATGAGTATTCAGGATATTCTATTGAGTATTGAGAATTGAGGATTGATGGTTGAGTATTGAGGATTGATGGCTGAGGGTTGTGTGTTGAATATTGAGGATCGAGGACTGAGGATTGAGGATAGAGGATTGAGGATTGAAGATTGAGTATGGATGATTGAATATTGAGGATTGAGGATTGAGGTTTGAGGATTGAGGACGAGGACTGACGGTTGAGGATTGAGGTTTGAGGATTGAGGATTGAGGATTGAGGATTGAGGACTGAGGATTGAGGATTGAGGATTGAGCATTGAGGATTGAAGATTGATGACTGGGGATTGAGGATTGAAGATTGAGGATTAAGGATTGAAGATCTGGGTTTGAGGATCTAGGATTGGAGATCGATTATTGAGGATTGAAGATTGAGGATTGAGGATTTAGGATTGAGGATTGAGGATTGAGAATTGAGGATGAGGACTGAGGGTTGAGGATTGAGGTTTGAGGAATGAGGATTGAGGGTCGAGGATTGAGGATTGAGGATTGATCATTGAGGATTGAGGATTGAGGATTAAGGATTGAAGATTGGGGATTGAGGATCTAGGATTGGAGGTTGATTATGGAGGATTGAAGATTGAGGATTGAGGATTGAGGATTGAGAATTGAGATTTGAGGATGGGGACTGAGGGTTGAGGATTGAGGATTGAGGATTGAAGATTGAGTATTGAGGATTGAAGATTGAGGATTGAGGTTTGAGGATTGAGGATTGAGAATTGAGGATTGAAGATTGAGGATTGGGAATTGAGGATTGACGATTGAGGATTGAGTATTGAGGATTGAGAATTGAGGATTGAGGATTGAAATTGAGTATTGAGGATTGAAGATTGAGGATTGAGATTTGATCATTGAATATTGTGGATTGAGTATTGAACCATGAGAATTCAGGATATTCTATTGAGTATTGAGAATTGAGGATTGATGGTTGAGTATTGAGGATTGATGGCTGAGGGTGGTGTGTTGAGTATTGAGGATTGAGGATTGAGGATTGAGGATAGAGGATTGAGGATTGAAGATTGAGTATTGATGATTGAATATTGAGGATTGAGGATTGAGGTTTGAGGATTGAGGACGAGGACTGACGGTTGAGGATTGAGGATTGAGGTTTGAGGATTGAGGACGAGGACTGACGGTTGAGGATTGATGTTTGAGGATTGAGGATTGAGGATTGAGGACTGAGGATTGTGGATTGAGGATTGAGCATTGAGGATTGAAGATTGATGACTGGGGATTGAGGATAGAAAATTGATGATTAAGGATTGAAGATTGGGGATTGACGATCTAGGATTGGAGATTGATTATTGAGGATTGAAGATTGAGGATTGAGGATTGAGGATTGAGAATTGAGAATTGAGGATGAGGACTGAGGATTGAGGATTGAGGTTTGCGGAATGAGGATTGATGGTTGAGGATTGAGTGTTGAGGATTGAGGATTGAGGATTGGGGATTGAGGATTGAGGATCGAAGATTGAGTACTGAGGATTGAGGATTGAGAATTGAATATTGAGCATTGGGGATTGAGTATTGACGATTGAGGATTGAGTATTGAGGATTGAGAATTGAGGATTGAGGATTGAAATTGAGTATTGAGGATTGAGGATTGAAGATTGAGGATTGGGTATTGAGGATTGAGGATTGAGGATTGAGGTTTGAGGATTGAGGATTGAGGATTGAAGATTGAGTACTGAGGTTTGAAGATTGAGGATTGAGGATTGAGGATTGAGGATTGAGGATTGAGGATTGAGGATTGAGGATTGATGGTTAAGTATTGAGGATTGATGGTTGAGGGTTGAGTGTTGAATATTGAGGATTGAGGATTGAGGATTGAGGATTGATGATTGAGGATTGAAGATTGATTATTGATGATTGAAGATTGAGGATTAAGGATTGAGGGTTGAGGGTTGAGGACGAGGACTGACGGTTGAGGATTGAGGTTTGAGGTTTGAGGATTGAGGATTGAGGACTGAGGCTTGAGGATTGAGGATTGAGTATTGAGGATTGAGGACGAGGACTGACGGTTGAGGATTGAGGTTTGAGGATTGAGGGTTGTGGATTGAGAACGAGGACTGAGGGTTGAATATTGATGTTTGAGGCCTGAGGATTGAGGATTGATGATTGAGGATTGAGAATTGATGATTGAGGATTGAGGATTGAAGATTGAGGATTGGGTATTGAAGATTGAAGAATGAGGATAGTGGATTGAGGATTGAGGATTGAGGATTGCAGATTGAGTATTGAGGATTGAAGGTTGAGGATTCAGTATTGAGGACTGAGGATTGAGGACTGAGGATTGAGGATTGAGGATTTAAGATTGAGTATTGAGGATTGAAGATTGAGGATTAAGGATTGAGGATTGGGGATTGAGGATCTAGGATTGGAGATTGGTTATTGGGGATTGAAGAATGAGGATTGAGGATTGAGGATTGAGAATTGAGAATTGAGGATGAGGACTGAGGGTTGAGGATTGAGGTTTGAGGTACGAGGATTGAGGATCGAGGATTGAGGACTGAGGATTGACGATTGAGTATTGAAGATTGAGGATTTATGACTGAGGATTGAGGATTGAGGATTGAGGATTGGGGATTGAGGGTTGAGGATTGAGGATTGAAGATTGAGTATTGAGGATTGAAGATTCAGGATTGAGGATTGAGGATTGAGGATTGAGGATTGAGCATTGAAGATTGAGGATTGAGTATTGAGGATTGACGATTGAGGGTTGAGTATTGAGGATTGAAGGTTGAGTATTGATGATTGAAGATTGAGGATTGGGGATTGAGTGTTGAGGATTGAGGACGAGGACTGACGGTTGAGGATTGAGGATTGAGCATTGAGGATTGAAGATTGATGACTGGGGATTGAGGAATCAAGGTTGAGGATTAAGGATTAAAGATTGGGGATTGAGGATATTGGATTGGAGATTGATTATTGAGGACTGAAGATTGACGATTGAGGATTGAGGATTGAGAATTGAGAATTAAGAATGAGGACTGAGAGTTTAGGATTGAGGTTTGAGGAATGAGGATTGAGGGCTGAGGATTGAGGATTGAGGATTGAGGATTGAGGATAGAGTATTGAAGATTGAGTATTGATGCCTGAGGATAGAGGATTGAGGATTGAGGACTGAGGATTGAGGATTGAGGATTGAGCATTGAGGATTGGAGATTGAGGACTGGGGATTGAGGATTGAAGATTGAGGATTAAGGATTGAAGATTGGGGATTGAGGACCTAGGATTGGAGATTGATTATTGAGGATTGAAGATTGAGGATTGAGGATTGAGGATTGATGATAGAGGGTTGAAGATTGAGGATTAAGGATTGAGGATTGAGTATTGAGGATTGAGGATTAAAGATTGAATATTGATGATTGAATGTTGAGGATTGAGGATTGAGGGTTGTGGATTGAGGACGAGTACTGAGGGTGGAATATTGATGTTTCAGGCCTGATGATTGAGGATCTTGGATTGGAGATTGAGTATGGAGGATTGAAGATTCACGATTGAGGATTGAGTATTGAGAATTGAGAATTGAGAATGAGGACTGAGAGTTGAGGATTGAGGTTTGAGGAATGAGGATTGAGGGTTGAGGATTGAGGATTGAGGATTGAGGATTGAGTATTGAAGATTGAGTATTGATGCCTGAGGATTGAGGATTGAGGATTGAAATTGAGTATTGAGGATTGAAGGTTGAGGATTGAGATTTGATTAGTGAATATTGTGGATTCAGTATTGAACCATGAGAATTCAGGATATTCTATTGAGTATTGAGAATTGAGGATTGATGGTTGAGTATAGAGGATTGATGGCTGAGGGTTGTGTGTTGAGTATTGAGGATTGAGGATTGAGGGTTGAGGATTGAGGACGAGGACTGACGGTTGAGGATTGAGGTTTGAGGATTGAGGATTGAGGATTGAGGACTGATGCTTGAGGATTGAGGATTGAGCATTGAGGATTGAAGATTGAGGACAGTCGATTGAGGATTGAATATTGAGGATTAAGGATTGAGGATTGGGGATTGAGGATGTAGGATTGGAGATTGATTACTGAGTATTGAAGATTGAGGATTGAGGATTGAGGATTGAGAATTGAGATTTGTGGATGACGGCTGAGGGTTGTGGATTGAGGTTTGAGGAACGAGGATTGAGGATTGAGGATTGAGGATTGAGGACTAAGGATTGACGATTGAGTATTGAAGATTGAGAATTGATGAATGGGGATTGACGACAGAGGATTGAGGATTGAGGATTGATGATTGAAGATTGAGTATTGAGGATTGAATATTAAGGATTGAGGATTGAGGATTGAGGATTGAGGATTGAGGCTTGAGGATTGAAGATTGAGTATTGAGGATTGCGGATTGATGGTTGAATATTGAGGATTTATGGTTGAGGGTTGAGTGTTGAATATTGAGGATTCAGGATTGAGGACTAAGGATTGACGATTGAGTATTGAAGATTGAGGGTTGATGACTGAGGATTGACGACTGAGGATTGAGGATTGAGGATTGATGATTGAAGATTGAGTATTGAGGATTGAATTCTGAGGATTGAGGATTGAGTATTGAGGATTGAGGATTGAGGATTGAGGATTGAAGATTGAGTATTGAGGATTGAAGGTTGAGGATAGTGGATTGAGGATTGAGGATTGAGGATTGAATATTGAGGATTGGGGACTGAGTGTTGAGGGATGAGTGATGAGAATTGATGTTTGTGGATAGAGATTTGAAGATTGCAGATTGAGTATTGAGCATTGAAAGCTGTGAATTGATGATATTCTATGGAGGATTGAGGATTGACAACTGATTGTTGAGGACTGAGGGCTGAAGATTGAGGATTCAGTATTGAGGATTCAGGATTGAGGTTTGAGGACTGAGGTTTGAGGATTGAGGATTGAGTATTGAAGATTGAGGATTGATGATTGAGGGTTGTGTGTTGAGGACGAGGACTGAGGGTTGAGTATTGATACTTGCTGTCTGAGGATTGAGGATTGTGGATTGCGAATTGAGGATTGAGAATTGAAGATTGAGGACTGGGTATTGAGGATTGAAGAGTGAGGATTGAGGATTGAGGATTGAGGATTGGGGATTGAAGTTTCAGTATTGAGGATTAAAGATTGAGGATTGAGGATTGAGGATTGAGGATTGAGGATTGAGGATTGAGGATTGAAGATTCAGTATTGAGGATTGAAGATTGAGGATGGAGGAATGAGGATTGAAGATTGAGGACTGAGTGTTGATGGTTGAGTGATGAGAATTGATATTTGTGGATTGAGACTTGAAGAGTGAAGAATGGGGATTGAGTATTGAAAGTTGTGAATTGAGGATATTCTATTGAGGATTGAGGATTGACAATTGATTTAAGAGGACTGAGGGCTGAAGATTGAGGATTCAGGGTTGAGGATTAGGGATTGAGGTTTAAGGACTGAGGATTGAGGGTTGAGGATCCAGGATTGAGGATTGACGCTTGAGGATTGAGGTTTGAGGATGGAGGATTGAAGAGAGAGGACTGAGTGTTGAGGATTGAGTGTTGAGAATTGATGTTTGAGGATTGAGATTTGATTACTGAATATTGTGGATTGAGTATTGAACCATGAGAATTCAGAATATTCTATTGAGCATTGAGAATTGAGGATTGATGGCTGAGTATTGAGGATTGAGGATTGAGGATTGTGGATTGAGGATTGAGGTTTGAGCATTGAGGACGAGGACTGACGGTTGAGGATTGATGTTTGAGGATTGAGGATTGAGGATTGAGGACTGAGGATTGTGGATTGAGGATTGAGGATTGAGGATTGAAGATTGAGGATTGAGGATTGAGGATTGAGGATTCAGGATTGAGGATTGAGGATTGAGGATTGAAGATTGAGGATTGATGATTGAGGATTGAAGTTTGAGGATTGAGGATTGAAGATTGAATATTGATGATTGAAGATTGAGGATTGAGGGTTGAGGGTTGTGGATTGAGGACGAGAACTGAGGGTTGAATATTGATGTTTGAGGTCTGAGGATTGAGGATTGAGGATTGCGAATTGAGGATTGAGGATTGAGGATTGATGATTGAGGATTGGGGAGTGAGGATTGACGATTGAGGATTGAGTATTGAGGATTGAGAATTGAGGTTTGAGGATTGAAATTGAGTATTGAGGATTGAAGATTGAGGATTGACATTTGATTATTGAACATTGTGGATTGAGTATTGAACCATGAGTATTCAGGATATTCTATTGAGTATTGAGAATTGAGGATTGATGGTTGAGTATTGAGGATTGATGGCTGAGGGTTGTGTGTTGAATATTGAGGATCGAGGACTGAGGATTGAGGATAGAGGATTGAGGATTGAAGATTGAGTATGGATGATTGAATATTGAGGATTGAGGATTGAGGTTTGAGGATTGAGGACGAGGACTGACGGTTGAGGATTGAGGTTTGAGGATTGAGGATTGAGGATTGAGGATTGAGGACTGAGGATTGAGGATTGAGGATTGAGCATTGAGGATTGAAGATTGATGACTGGGGATTGAGGATTGAAGATTGAGGATTAAGGATTGAAGATCTGGGTTTGAGGATCTAGGATTGGAGATCGATTATTGAGGATTGAAGATTGAGGATTGAGGATTTAGGATTGAGGATTGAGGATTGAGAATTGAGGATGAGGACTGAGGGTTGAGGATTGAGGTTTGAGGAATGAGGATTGAGGGTCGAGGATTGAGGATTGAGGATTGATCATTGAGGATTGAGGATTGAGGATTAAGGATTGAAGATTGGGGATTGAGGATCTAGGATTGGAGGTTGATTATGGAGGATTGAAGATTGAGGATTGAGGATTGAGGATTGAGAATTGAGATTTGAGGATGGGGACTGAGGGTTGAGGATTGAGGATTGAGGATTGAAGATTGAGTATTGAGGATTGAAGATTGAGGATTGAGGTTTGAGGATTGAGGATTGAGAATTGAGGATTGAAGATTGAGGATTGGGAATTGAGGATTGACGATTGAGGATTGAGTATTGAGGATTGAGAATTGAGGATTGAGGATTGAAATTGAGTATTGAGGATTGAAGATTGAGGATTGAGATTTGATCATTGAATATTGTGGATTGAGTATTGAACCATGAGAATTCAGGATATTCTATTGAGTATTGAGAATTGAGGATTGATGGTTGAGTATTGAGGATTGATGGCTGAGGGTGGTGTGTTGAGTATTGAGGATTGAGGATTGAGGATTGAGGATAGAGGATTGAGGATTGAAGATTGAGTATTGATGATTGAATATTGAGGATTGAGGATTGAGGTTTGAGGATTGAGGACGAGGACTGACGGTTGAGGATTGAGGATTGAGGTTTGAGGATTGAGGACGAGGACTGACGGTTGAGGATTGATGTTTGAGGATTGAGGATTGAGGATTGAGGACTGAGGATTGTGGATTGAGGATTGAGCATTGAGGATTGAAGATTGATGACTGGGGATTGAGGATAGAAAATTGATGATTAAGGATTGAAGATTGGGGATTGACGATCTAGGATTGGAGATTGATTATTGAGGATTGAAGATTGAGGATTGAGGATTGAGGATTGAGAATTGAGAATTGAGGATGAGGACTGAGGATTGAGGATTGAGGTTTGCGGAATGAGGATTGATGGTTGAGGATTGAGTGTTGAGGATTGAGGATTGAGGATTGGGGATTGAGGATTGAGGATCGAAGATTGAGTACTGAGGATTGAGGATTGAGAATTGAATATTGAGCATTGGGGATTGAGTATTGACGATTGAGGATTGAGTATTGAGGATTGAGAATTGAGGATTGAGGATTGAAATTGAGTATTGAGGATTGAGGATTGAAGATTGAGGATTGGGTATTGAGGATTGAGGATTGAGGATTGAGGTTTGAGGATTGAGGATTGAGGATTGAAGATTGAGTACTGAGGTTTGAAGATTGAGGATTGAGGATTGAGGATTGAGGATTGAGGATTGAGGATTGAGGATTGAGGATTGAGCATTGAAGATTGAGGATTGGGGATTGAGGATTGAGGATTGAGGATTGAGGGTTGTGGATTGAGGACGAGAAGTGAGGGTTGAATATTGATATTTGAGGTCTGAGGATTGAGGATTGAGGATTGAGAATTGAGGATTGAGGATTGAGGATTCAAGATTGAGGATTGGGTGTTGAGGATTGACGAATGAGGATTGAGGATTGCGGATTGAGGATTGAGGGTTGCAGATTGAGTATTGAGGATTGATGATTGAGGATTGAGGATTGAGGATTGAGGATTGAGGATTGAGGATTGAGGATTGAGGATTGAAGTTTGAGTATTGAGGATTGAAGATTGAGGACTGAGGCTTGAGGGTTGAGGATTGAGGATTGAGGATTGAGAATTGAGGATTGGGGTTTGAGGACAGATTATTGAGGATTGAAGATTGAGGATTGAGGATTGAGGATTGAGGATTGAGGGTTGAAGATTGAGGATTGAGAATTGAGGATTGAGGATTGAGGATTGAGGATTGAGGATTAAAGATTGAATATTGATGATTGAAGATTGAGGATTGAGGATTGAGGTTTGTGGATTGAGGACGAGGACTGAGGGTTGAATATTGATGTTTGATGCCTGAGGATTGTGGATTAAGGATTGAGAATTGATGATTGAGGATTGAGGATTGAAGATTGAGGATTGGGCATTGAGGATTGAAGATTGAGGATTCAGGATTGAGGATTGAGTATTGAGGATTGAGTATTGAGGATTGGGGATTGAACATTGAGGATTGGGTATTGAGGATTGAAGATTGAGGATTCAGGATTGAGGATTGAGTATTGAGCATTGAGGATTGATGGTTGAGGATTGAGGATTGAGGATTGAGGATGGAGGATGAGGACTGACGGTTGAGGATTGAGGTTTGAGGATTGAGGATTGATGATTGAGGACTGAGGGTTGAGGATTGTGGATTGAGCATAGAGGATTGAAGATTGAGGTCTGGCGATTGAGGATTGAAGATTGAGGATTAAGGATTGAGGATTGGGGATTCAGGATCTAGCATTGGAGATTGATTATTGGGGATTGAAGATTGAGGATTGAGGATTGAGTATTGAGAATTGAGAATTGAGGATGAGGACTGAGGGTTGAGGATTGAGGTTTGAGGAACGAGGATTGAGGATTGAGGATTGAGGACTGAGGATTGACGATTAAGTATTGAAGATTGAGGATTTATGACTGAGGATTGAGGATTGAGGATTGAGGATTGAGGATTGAGGATTGAAGATTGAGTATTGAGGATTGATTATTGAGGATGGAGGATTGAGGATTGAGGATGGAAGATTGAGTATTGTGGATAGAGGATTGAGGATTGAGGATTGAGGATTGAGGATTGGGTATTGAGGATTGCCGCTTGAGGTGTGAGGGTTGAGGATGTAGGATTGAAGAGAGAGGCCTCAGTGTTGAGGATTGAGTGTTGGGAATTGATGCTTGAGGTTTGAGATTTGATTATTGAATATTCTGAATTGAGTATTGAACAATGAGAATTCATGATGTTCAATTGAGTATTGAGAATTGAGGATTGATGGTTGAGTATTGAGGATTGATGGTTGAGGGTTGAGTGTTGAATATTGAGGATTGAAGATTGAGGACTGGCGATTGAGGATTGAAGATTGAGGATTTGTGACTGAGGATTGAGGATTGAGGATTGAGGATTGAGGTTTGAGGAATGAAGGTTGAGTATTGAGGATTGAATATTGAGGATTGTGGATTGAGGATTGAATATTGAGGTCTGAGGATTGACGATTGAGTATTGAAGATTGAGGATTTGTGACTGAGGATTGAGGATTAAGGATTGAAGATTGGGGATTGAGGATCTAGGATTGGATATTGCTTATTGAGGATTGAAGATTGAGGATTGAGGATTGAGGATTGAGAATTGAGAATTGAGGATGAGGACTGAGGATTGAGGATTGAGGTTTGCGGAATGAGGATTGATGGTTGAGGATTGAGGGTTGAGGATTGAGGATTGAGGATTGGGGATTGAGGATTGAGGATCGAAGATTGAGTACTGAGGATTGAGGATTGAGAATTGAAGATTGAGGATTGGGGATTGAGTATTGACGATTGAGGATTGAGTATTGAGGATTGAGAATTGAGGATTGAGGATTGAAATTGAGTATTGAGGATTGAGGATTGAAGATTGAGGATTGGGTATTGAGGATTGAGGATTGAGGTTTGAGGATTGAGGATCGAGGATTGAAGATTGAGTACTGAGGTTTGAAGATTGAGGATTGAGGATTGAGGATTGAGGATTGAGGATTGAGCATTGAAGATTGAGGATTGGGGATTGAGGATTGAGCATTGAAGATTGAGGATTGGGGATTGAGGATTGAGGATTGAGGATTGAGGGTTGTGGATTGAGGACGAGATGTGAGGGTTGAATTTTGATATTTGAGGTCTGAGGATTGAGGATTGAGGATTGAGAATTGAGGATTGAGGATTGAGGATTCAAGATTGAGGATTGGGTGTTGAGGATTGACGAATGAGGATTGAGGATTGCGGATTGAGGATTGAGGGTTGCAGATTGAGTATTGAGGATTGATGATTGAGGATTGAGGATTGAGGATTGAGGATTGAGGATTGAGGATTGAGGATTGAGGATTGAAGTTTGAGTATTGAGGATTGAAGATTGAGGATTGAGGCTTGAGGGTTGAGGATTGAGGATTGAGGATTGAGAATTGAGGATTGGGGTTTGAGGATAGATTATTGAGGATTGAAGATTGAGGATTGAGGATTGAGGATTGAGGATTGAGGGTTGAAGATTGAGGATTGAGAATTGAGGATTGAGGATTGAGGATTGAGGATTGAGGATTAAAGATTGAATATTGATGATTGAAGATTGAGGATTGAGGATTGAGGTTTGTGGATTGAGGACGAGGACTGAGGGTTGAATATTGATGTTTGATGCCTGAGGATTGTGGATTAAGGATTGAGAATTGATGATTGAGGATTGAGGATTGAAGATTGAGGATTGGGCATTGAGGATTGAAGATTGAGGATTCAGGATTGAGGATTGAGTATTGAGGATTGAGTATTGAGGATTGGGGATTGAACATTGAGGATTGTGTATTGAGGATTGAAGATTGAGGATTCAGGATTGAGGATTGAGTATTGAGCATTGAGGATTGATGGTTGAGGATTGAGGATTGAGGATTGAGGATGGAGGATGAGGACTGACGGTTGAGGATTGAGGTTTGAGGATTGAGGATTGATGATTGAGGACTGAGGGTTGAGGATTGTGGATTGAGCATAGAGGATTGAAGATTGAGGTCTGGCGATTGAGGATTGAAGATTGAGGATTAAGGATTGAGGATTGGGGATTCAGGATCTAGCATTGGAGATTGATTATTGGGGATTGAAGATTGAGGATTGAGGATTGAGTATTGAGAATTGAGAATTGAGGATGAGGACTGAGGGTTGAGGATTGAGGTTTGAGGAACGAGGATTGAGGATTGAGGATTGAGGACTGAGGATTGACGATTAAGTATTGAAGATTGAGGATTTATGACTGAGGATTGAGGATTGAGGATTGAGGATTGAGGATTGAGGATTGAAGATTGAGTATTGAGGATTGAATATTGAGGATGGAGGATTGAGGATTGAGGATGGAAGATTGAGTATTGTGGATAGAGGATTGAGGATTGAGGATTGAGGATTGAGGATTGGGTATTGAGGATTGCCGCTTGAGGTGTGAGGGTTGAGGATGTAGGATTGAAGAGAGAGGCCTGAGTGTTGAGGATTGAGTGTTGGGAATTGATGCTTGAGGTTTGAGATTTGATTATTGAATATTCTGAATTGAGTATTGAACAATGAGAATTCATGATGTTCAATTGAGTATTGAGAATTGAGGATTGATGGTTGAGTATTGAGGATTGATGGTTGAGGGTTGAGTGTTGAATATTGAGGATTGAAGATTGAGGACTGGCGATTGAGGATTGAAGATTGAGGATTTGTGACTGAGGATTGAGGATTGAGGATTGAGGATTGAGGTTTGAGGAATGCAGGTTGAGTATTGAGGATTGAATATTGAGGATTGTGGATTGAGGATTGAATATTGAGGTCTGAGGATTGACGATTGAGTATTGAAGATTGAGGATTTATGACTGAGGATTGAGGATTAAGGATTGAAGATTGGGGATTGAGGATCTAGGATTGGATATTGCTTATTGAGGATTGAAGATTGAGGATTGAGGATTGAGGATTGAGAATTGAGGATTTAGGATGAGGACTGAAGGTTGAGGATTGAGGTTTGAGGAATGAGGATTGAGGGTTGAGGATTGAGGATTGAGGATTGAGGATTGAGGATTGAGGATAGAGTATTGAAGATTGAGGATTGAGGATTGAGGATTGAGGATTGAGCATTGAGGATTGAAGATTGATGACTGGGGATTGAGGATTGAAGATTGAGTATTAAGGATTGAAGATCTGGGTTTGAGGATCTAGGGTTGGAGATCGATTATTGATGATTGAAGATTGAGGATTGAGAATTTAGGATTGAGGATCGGGGATTGAGAATTGAGGATGAGGACTGAGGGTTGAGGATTGAGGTTTGAGGAATGAGGATTGAGGGTCGAGGATTGAGGATTGAGGATTGATCATTGAGGATTGAGGATTGAGGATTAAGGATTGAAGATTGGGGATTGAGGATCTAGGATTGGAGGTTGATTATGGAGGATTGAAGATTGAGGATTGAGGATTGAGGATTGAGAATTGGGATTTGAGGATGGGGACTGAGGGTTGAGGATTGAGGATTGAGGATTGAAGATTGAGTATTGAGCATTGAAGATTGAGGATTGAGGTTTGAGGATTGAGGATTGAGAATTGAGGATTGA